>NC_084613.1:40225449-40400449 GCF_033978795.1 Nerophis ophidion
ATTGAATCGAATCGTGGGACACTCAAAGATTCGCAGCCCTACTATCCATCTATCTATCCATCTATCTATCCATCCATCCATCCATCCATCCATCCATCTATCTATCTATCTATCCATCTATCTATCCATCCATCCATCCATCCATCCATCCATCCATCCATCCATCCATCCATCTATCTATCTATCTATCTATCTATCTATCTATCTACTGTAGGTGACAATGGTGACAATCAGTATGTGTCCATTCACTAAATTAGACCGATTTTCCAAATAGTTTTGGTCTAAGTAAGCATCCTACATCTAAACACCTTAATCTGATCACGTTGAGCTCATATTTTGCTATTTTCTAAACACCAGTACAGTCTCCAATAACAGATAAAATATATAAAGATACTAGATAAAAACCTCACTTAGAGGATTATAAAATCATTTATATCAACGTGGAACAACATAATGAGAGTTTAAAAATACTTTGCAGTGGTTTCTATTTCAAAACCGCTTATTTTGCTGTCAACCATAAAGGGATTCAGCCCCAGATAGATCATCCAATCATCAATCGTCCAGGCCAGCCGAGGCCAAGCACACTTCTCATTCACTTCCAGAGATGCCCGATGGGCGGGACAAAGCCAAGCATTTATCCAGTGATTATCTAGTTTGTCAACCGACTCTCTCCTCCCCCATTAAAATCAATGGAACCACTAAGTATTATTCAAATTATGTATTGTTAGTTGTCGTATTCTAATTTCGCTGCTTTGCAGGTTAACAAATGGATAGTGGGCATTGTATTTTATTTAACAATCAAGCACTGATATACAAAAAAGTTTTCCTGTCTCATGATAGTCCACAGGTACTGTAAATATGTAGCATATAACTCAAATGCTCAAGTAAAACAAAGCACACAAGGAATTGGTTGTTATAAAATTAATATCTAAAGCAACACGCCTCATCGAATCCCAATTAATGTTTAAATTTAATCATAAAAAATGTGGCATACATTTTGCTATTCTACAATTGAAATGGTTGAATGCTGGGGGTGTCGAAGTCAAATGAGGCAGCCACTGCTGATTCTAGAGCAGCAGACAATAAATATTTATTGTTCCATTGTATGTATTGTGTGAAAATCTGTCACCTTATTTCTGTTAGTTTTTCATGTTTTTGTATTTACTTCCTGTTCAGTGCTCTTATTTGTTGTATTTCCTGTTTATTTCACGGAGCACTGTTGTTTTCTCTCACTTGCCGTTGAGTGGCAGCGGTCCACACCTGCTGCCAATCAACAGATGCCTATTTATGTTTGACTTGAGCACTCCTCAGTGCTCGAACATAGAATTATGTTGGGAACGTTTCTGTGCAGGACTGCTTTATGTTTATTTGTTTTCTCATGAGTATTAAATATATCTTACGTTCACTCAACTCTCCTGGATTCTTGCATCTCGGGGTCACACAACTGCAGCCATGCGAGTTCCTCACAGTATCTTCGAGCCAGAAAGTGACCTCGCGAGAATCCCTGTCGGCAATCCTCAGCCAACGTTCTGGACTGCACAATTCCTGGAGAACTTGAAGGCCAGGTTTGTGCGGTCCCAGCCAACAGACGCGGACCCTCTCCCCGCGGCAACGCCACCGGCTACGGCTCTCCGACCGGCGCGTCCTCCGCCGCCATCCTTCCTCTCGGCTCGACGGCTGGCTGCGGCTCTCCGACCAGTACGTCCACCAGTACCTTCATGCCTCGTGGCTCCCGCGGCTGCGTTGCCGACTTCGGCTCTCCGACCGGCACGCCCGCCGCCGCCATCCTTCCCGTCGTCTGCTGTGCTGCTTCTCCCTGCTCCTACGCAGCTTCCAGCGGCTGCTCCCCGGCTGCTCTTCCTGCCGGCTCCCGCTTTCGTTTCTGGTTTGCCGAGAGCTCCAGAGGAGCCCACAGTGAGGTCGCTTTTGTCCTCCTGCTGGGACTCGGCGCGGGACGTGTCTTTGTCCCTCCTCCTGGCCCCCTCCCACTCTTCCCTGGTTTTCGCACCGGGGGACTCCAACAATGAGGCACGTCTGCCCGCAAGTGTGGACGGCGTCTGGTAGCCGCTTAGTGGAGGGGGGCCTACTATACACAGCGGTGCAGCCAGGCACACACCGCTGTCATCCCCGCCAGCGTCTCTTTCCACGGAGACATCTGCAGCTCCACGCCGGCCTCCAAGGCCGGCACGACGCACGGCTCCAACGCCGCCTAGAGCAGCACCACGCCAGGCTTCGTTGCCCCCGGCATCAGCTGCTCCTCTGCCGGCATTTGCTATACCTCGCCGGGAGTGTTCATCCGCCGCTTTCACGCCGCCGATGAAGCCTGGGGTTTTCACGCCACCAATGACATCTGCCACTACTCGCGGCGGTGCAGCCGAGCACACGCCGCTGTCATCAATCACGCCGCCGATGACGCTTGCCGCTTTCACGCTGCTGTCATCCACGCCATCATCATTGTCGTCATCGTCTCCGCCTGACCCAACGCCGGCAACTGCGGTTCCTCGGCCGGCATCTGCTGGTCCTCGCCCGACTGTTTCGTCTGCTGTTTCTGGGCCTGATTCAGCGCGCTCGCCTCCATGTCGGCCACGGATGTGGCCGTGCCCTGGGCATCCTCCTCGTGGGATGCACTCACTTTTTTTTCGGCCAGTGATGTGGCCGTTCTGTGACCGCCCACCTCGCCAGTTCCATCGGCGCTCTACGCGCCGCCGCCATTTGTCTCTCCCTCGCGGGCTGCGGGGACATTGGGTTAGGTGACCCTCCACCAAATCCTCCCTCCTCCCTCCTCCCTCCCTTACATTTTGGACTTTTTTCCATTTTTTCTTTTCCAGGGAACATCTGGTATCTGTTCCTTGAGGCGGAGGTCCTGTGACATTTTGTCACTTTATTTCTGTTAGTTTTTCGTGTTTTTGTATTTACTTCCTGTTCAGCGCTCTTATCTTGTTGTATTTCCTGTTTATTTCACGGAGCACTGTTGTTTTCTCTCACTTGCAGTTGAGTGGCAGCGGACCACACCTGCTGTCAATCAACAGATGCCTATTTATGTTCGACTCGAGCACTCCTCAGTGCTCGAAGATAGAATTATGTTGGGAACGTTTCTGTGCAGGACTGCTTTATGTTTATTTGTTTTCTCATGAGTGTTAAATATATCTTACGTTCACTCAACTCTCCTGGATTCTTGCATCTCGGGGTCACACAACTGCAGCCATGCGCGTTCCTCACATATTGGAAACATTAAATGTTTTGCTTCATGGGGAAACTTCTGTAGGACTAACCTATTCTTTGACAAAATCTAAATGGGATTATTGTCATGACCTGACACTTCCGGGCATGCCTTTGTTGGTTTTGTTATGATTCTCCTATGTTTGTGTTAGTTTCCGTTAGATTTGCCTGGTCGCTACACAGACCTGATTATATTCACCTGCATCTGATTAGCAATCAGTAGACTCACCTGCCGCTGATCGCTAATCAGAGTACTATTTATTTCTCTGTCACCCTGCTTCTCTTACATGTGCCTGTATGCTATCAGTAGACTGAGATATGTTTTAGTTCATGCCATTCAAAGAAAACTTTTGCCTATGCCAGCGCTACGGTACTTTTATTTTGAGCTGTCCGTGCATTTCTACTGGCACATATGTTTTCTGTCTTTTACTTCTTTTGAATTAGAAGCCGTTTAGCAGCACCCCGTTCTTGCCGCCTCCAGTCCTTCCGCATCATCAGAGACACAACCCTCGCCAAAATGTACCTCTTCACTTTCCCAAACAAAAATATGTTTAAACCATTCAAAAGTCATTTTAAACTGTCCAAAATTCTAAATAATATGTTTTACTTTGTGTTTCCAGGCCAGGGGTCCGCAACCCAAAATGGTGAAAGAGTCATATTGGAGTTGGACCAAAGATACAAAAAAAAAATCGGTCTGGTGCCGCAGAAAATTAAAAGTCTTATATACTGAAAGTGTTATAATGAAGGCAACACATTATGTAAATATCTATATTAGTTAAATTAGCCTTCTACCAAAGGCTGACGCAACTCTTCGTTGACAGAATTGTTGTATTTTGATTTTTATTCTACACATTTTTTCAACATCCGAAATCATTAGTAAAATGGAGGCTTCTCACAGGATGATATAACTCCTGGAAATTACTGGCTCAGAATGGCCAAAGGTACATATGTGTGTGTCCAAGTTTAAGAAAATGGCAGGCTGTCTTCTAATAGATTTATTACAATCTTTGCAAGCTGGGTAACGTTTGCTGTGGTCTGGACCAACATGGCAAACAACCATCAGAAATGCAGCCAATATTGCATACAAATAATGTGTCATGAGACATAAATTAAATACACAGAGAAAATACGAAAAGGAAATTAAATTTACTCAAATATACCTACAAGCAAGACATGATGATGCAATATGCACATACAGCTAGCCTGAATAGCATGTTAGCATAGATTAGCATGCAGTCATGATTGACCAAAAATGCCTAATAAGCCCTCCAGCAAATCAATAAAATCAACAAAGCTGACCTGCATTCACACAGAGCATAAAACATTTGGTGGGCAATATGTGACAAAGAATGAGTGACATAAATCACGTCTCTCTGTGGCAGCATCAGAGAAAGTTTACATTTTTTGTATTTAGGCTATTCAAATCTCCCAATAATAACACACTTTACAAGACCACATTGAACACATCATGATAACCAAACTGACCTTAGCCAACTACTCATAATTAGTAAATATGAGCATCTGACGAATAGTATTAGTCATTTACCCAGTAATGATTAATTTTTAATACTAATGTGGAGTTTTCATGTTCTCCCCGTGACTGTGTGGGTTCCCTCTGGGTACTCAGGCTTCCTCCCACCGCCAAAAACATGCACCTGAAGATAGGTTGATTGGCAAACAAAATTGGCCCTATTGTGTGAATGTGAGTGTGAATGTTGTCCGTCTATCTGTGTTGGCCCTGTGATGAGGTGGCGACTTGTCCAGGGTGTACGACGCCTTCTGCCTGAATGCATCTGAGATAGGCTCCAGGACCCCCCGCGACCTCAAAAGGGACAAGCAGTTGAAAATGAATGGATGGATGGACTAATGTATGATTACTCAGTAATTACTTTGAATGTGTCAATGCAACCTCTGAATGGGCATATATAGAGCACTGTCTGACAGTGATAAGTGTGTAACACACCTGCACAGACACACTGTTACGCTACAATGATCTGGTGACTTTTTTTTAATGAACTGGTGATTTGTCCAGAGTGTAGCGCATCCAGATGACCGCTAACGTAGGCTCCATAGTCCACCCTGCTTGCTCCCTGTCAAATGTGACATTGCAGACTTTAAAATAAATGAACAAGTTAGCTAATTATTCAGTAGTTTTACTCTCTCAGCATTCTTGGAAATAAAGTTTTTATTGTCCTAGGCCCCTGCTCTGCTGCTCCCACTCCTGGCCTCCTTCCCAACTCTTTTCTGGTGTCCAGACTTGCTGGAGTCCTCTCCCGCTCACTTAATTCCAATAAGGAAGAACCATGGGAAGAAATGGTAGACGTCCGACTGTTTTTGTGTTTTGTTGAGCTTACTGTGTGCGTCTTTTGACGTAAATAAAAGCGAGCGACTGCGGTCAATACAACATATCATTTGTTTGCTTTGGTGTGATTACAGCAAAAAATGACCAGTTTTACTACAATTAGTTTTATTGTTGATGTTGTTTTGGTGTGGTTACAGCGGACAGTACCATATTTTTCAGACCGTAGGGTGCACCGTATTAAAAGGCGCACTGCCGATGAGTGGGTCTATTCAGATCTTTTTTGATACAAAAGGCGCACCGGATTACAAGGCGCATTAAATGTGGTCATATAATAAAATTAAAGTCCCGACGACCGTCTCACACACACACTAGGTGTGGTGTACCCTCTGCATTTGACCCATCTCCATGTTCACCCCCTGGGAGATGAGGGGAGCAGTGAGCAGCAGCAATGGCCTCGCTCGGGAATCATACGGTGATTCAACCCCCAATTCCAAACCTTGATCCTGAGTGCCAAGCAGGGAGGCAATGGGTCATATTTTTATAGTTTTTTGTATGACTCAGCCAGCGTTTCAACTCACAACCTTCCAGTCTCAGGGCGGACACGCTAAACACAAGGCCACTGAGTAGGTCCTAATTATTCCAAAATATTATCATTTTTTTCTACATTTAAAACATTATCTTGTGGTCCACATAAAATGTGCTGGTGGTTCTTTGGTGAAATTGTTGCATAAATTATGTTTTACAGACCATTTTCAAATAGCTGACTGAGCGTCTCTTCAGGATGCGCCGTTTTGTGGGCGGTTTACCTACGTGGTTCACCTTCAACAGGTTTTCTCTCCGTCATCTTTGTTGTAGCCGTGTAGCGTGCAAGGACGGGAGTCGAAGAAGTGTAAAAAGATGGTAAAGTCTGAATGTTTAAATGACATTCAGACTTTACTTAAATCAATAACGGAGCAGCATCTCCTCATCCGTGGCTCAACAATGCAACATCAACCCCGGATTTGTGTGTCGTTAAAAACCTTCCGACTAGAACCGTCTAACTAAAGTCCTGTTGGTGAATTATGTAAAACCACAACCATTTTTAGCGCTTTAAAAGCTACTTTACTGACATAAGTTAGAACCTTAAGCTACTTTGTATTAGAAATGGCAACAACGGAAGATGAATGCCACATAAGGTAGAGAAAAAGAAGAAGCTCATCGACTGCGGTGTCGACACGGACCACAGTGGTGGATGGGTGCATATTTTCAGGACTTATGCAGATCCCAAATACAGATCAGCAGGTACCAGAAGGAAAGAAGAGTTGGTTTTGCATAATATTGCGAAACAAAACGCCGGATAATTCCTGCTAATGGGTGCCATTTTGTGGTCCTTATACACGTACCATAATAATACGTGTTAATGTTTAATGCGCCGAATATCCATCAAGCGGTGCAGCTTCATAGCTTATCGATGTCGTACTAAAAACATTTTGACATATGTTTGAGTGCAGTGTGTAGGGATGATGTTTGAAACCGGTTCTCCCAATTGTTCGATAAGAATAGGACCAATTCCATTGACTCGAATCCTTTTTTGAGAACCGGTTCCCGTTACGAAGCCACTATACCGTATTTTTGCGACCATAGGACGCACCGTATTAAAAGGCGCGAGGTCAGTTACGGGTGCTATTTTTGTATTTAATGCATAAATAAGGCGCAGCGTATTTTGGGGCGCAGGCATGGTTAAACATATACTGTAAACCCGGACAAGTTGAGTTTACTTAAAAAATTTGAAGAAACCGGTTGCCCTAAATTATTTAAGTAATGTCTGATGAAAACTTGAGTTAATTTAACTTAAACAATTGAGTGGATGACATTGTTATTTTGAGTTCAATACACTTAATACCAAGTTTGTTTAACTTAAAATCACTAGTAATGTAAATTGCTTTGCTTATTTATTCCACTTAAAACTTAAAGCTGAATACACTAACCTCCAATTTGATTTAACTTAAAAACATTAGTATTATCAATTACCTTGTCTATTTATTCCACTTAAAACTCAAAGTTTAATACACTAACCGACAAGTTGATTTAACTTTAAAATTGCTTTGCTCAATTACACCACTTCGTATGTGAAGAGTCAAAATAAAATCACTTTCATCTACTTTTTTAAAATAACACATTTTAAATCAAGAAAATAAAAAGCAAACCAGAAGTACATTCTTTCCATATTTTATTAAAGTTAGGTCACAAAAACCTTGCCTCTTAACATTTTAACAACAATGTCAGTACAGTGTGAGAACATTAATGCAGTCACTCTCACCGCAAGTTACAATCTCTCTTTGGTCTGCTGAACTATAATGGAGTTGCATCTGTGTCTTTATCATTTTATACAAAAAGAATAGGTTTGTATTCAAAATATCACATCAAATCAAAGACTGCATCAAGTAGGACTCTTTTGAGTCTGGATGGAATTAAACAAAATCAGTACCAATGCCTTAAAACATAGCAAGTGGAATGGAATGCTAGATGCTAGATCAGTGCTAATAACATGAATCACATACCAATAAGGATGGAATCAAATTGCAAAATCAGTGCTATAAAACATACTGTAGTTAGCAATTGGAATGGGACCAAACTGTTAGATCAGTGCTAATAACCTGACTGGACAGAGATATGTGCCACTAGAAACTGAATTTGAATTATTGACATAATTTGAATTGCTCAATTTGATTACTTGAATTGTGGAAACTGAATAGTTTCAAAGCAAATAAATTCAGTTTTATATTATGCTATTCATATAAATTTTTTCAATTCAGTTATTCAGGTTAAACAATACAATTCAAATTATGTGATCCAAATTCATTTTTTTAATTAAAGTATTCAAATTGAGCAATTCAAATTCAAATGTCAATATTCTAATTCAGTTTCTAGTGGCACATATCTCTGTCCATACATAACTCGCATAACAATCAGGATGGAATCAAATTGCAAAATCCATAGCAATATATAAAAACTTGCATATCAAACAGTTCCAACGGTAAACATGGTGTTATAAAAGTGCAACATTACAAATAACTAAGCACCGATATCCGGAGCAGTGTATTCAACACCCTGAGAGTTGATTCTTCAAAGATTGAATTTTGGGTTTCAGCTCACCTCTGCCCAGGTTGAGCATCACCTGTTGATTAAACTGGAAAGTGTTTTTCATGCACTTGGGGTAATCCAAGTGCAAGGCATAAATCAGTCCAAAAAGGACACAGAAGGCCTGTGCTAGGTTGGCCAGTTCCTCCATCACCACAGTCCCCTCCAAGACGATGGCCACTCTGGATGGGTTGAGCTGAGGATGTTCTTCAATGCAGAGGATTCCCACTGGAGTCGGACTGTACAAGTCCTTGTCAGTCACATCCTAATGGAGAAGACATTATGTCAGTTCAATATTGCTGTTGCCACAATCGGATCCATACATTACAAGAGCTGTTTGAAAACCTGTGTGCTACAAGGGTTTTGTAGCTCAGCAACAATGGAGCGCTTACACACTTTCAGTCCCAGTCAGGCTGAAAAGTTGTGTAAAAACCATTGCCAGTATACATGCAATTGTTGCAGTCTGTACAAATTTTAGACCAGTATTGTCCTTTAATCTCAAAAAGTAAGAATTTTCATCTAACATAATCTAACAATAACAAACTTTTACCGGTTAACTACGCTAGGTTAGCCGGCTTAGGTTGCTAACACAGTTGATTTTAACCGAATTGTGAATCAATAATGCAGATATTCAAAACAAACTCAGTTACTTACAGAGCAGGTTTTGAAGAACGCAGAGGGATTATCCCCCAAGATGACTGGCAGTCCACGAAGACAAAGGCACCTGATGTCTGTTGGCTCAGTGGTCTGGAAGATAGTAGATATAACTAAGTACACTCATACTGTATATAGTTATCAAATACATTACAGAAAGTCCCCACAATTTAATTTCTTCTTTACAAATTTCCTGGACTAGAAAGTACATAGGAGATGATAGAAGAATAGAAGAGGAGAGATAAAACAAGAAAAGACCAAAGTATAAAGGGTGGGAAAAGAGAGGAGGAAATGAGATGGGAGAGTAAAGAAGAGAAAAGAGATGAGAAAGAACAGAGAGGGGTAATGAAGGGAGTCTACTTATGTAGTCAACCTACCTTTGATCAGTTAAAAGTTGTCCGGTGAGGCCCCTCTTCTTCCTGAAGAGGTCCATCAAGTTTGGTGGGAAACGGTCAAGTGACTCAAAGAAGTTTTCTCTGAGATTTTGCCCCACCACTCGGGTGAACTCGTAGCAAACCTGAAACATAAAACATAGCCCAACATGTATAAGCCCATGGTCAAATCAAAGAAATCCATGAGCCTTAACACAACATGATTTGTGTCACACATCATTAACCACTCCAAAATAGTCATATATACACATTTTCCAGCTGCATATTAAATTTTTGTATATTTATGGTCCACATGGGTATCTAATCTTGGGGCTTAAGGAACAGTAAACCTAAAAATGAAAACAAAGTTATTATCTACTCACACCCATGCTGATGGAAGGTCAGGAAACTCCTGGAGTTTGACGGGGGGGGACTCAAACTTCCATCAGCACGGGGGTGAGTAGATGACAGAATTAAAATTTTTGGGTGTAACGTATAAGCCCATTCTTTAAACAGCTTGTGCCTGCTTTACTATCTGATTTCAAAACATGCCTCTGTACGCTTTTCAGTGTACCTTGATGCACGGGCAAAGGCTATCACGAGCACTTCCAGTCATGTTCCTTGTTTGCCTTACTCTTGTGTGCTTTGAAAGTGGAGTAGACACTGCTGTCTTTGTAAGGGCAACTGACTTTATGGTTGACTTTTAAGTGTGCATTATGCAGGTGACTAAAGTAGTCAGCCTAAGAACACGACTCAGCAAACCCACATGATAGACAGCAAAACTTTACTGGTATATCTACAACTGGTTGCTGTTCTGGAGTTTTGGTGTGAATGCGGGATACGTTTATTTTTAGGGCATTGAGTGATTTAAATGTACACAGACATTCCTGATGTAGACAAGGAAATGGTTCTGTTCTTGCATAACTCCCATGTTTGAGCCTATAATGTTGAAATAGCTGTGCTCTCTTTTCACACATGAGAGGGCAGTACTTACACTTCCACGGCATTTCTTCTTGAGACCTGCAACACAATAAAAAGCAAAAACAAACATAAGAGACAGGAAACTAATATTAAGCCAGTTTATCCCCTTAAGACTTAGTTCTGGGTAGTGTTAAAGCTGTACAATGACATGTCTGATGTTCACTTCTAATAAAGTAATGTTACATTGTGGAAATAAAGGGGTCAAGTCACCTATGTTACAAAATCACAGCTTAATCACATGCATATAGTTAACATTTAACCAGTAGTCTACTAACAATTAATGACAATAATCTAGAGTGAGAAAATAAACAAAAAATATCCAATTAATGTGGTAAGAACAAAAATGTTTAATGCTAAATAAAAGGACCTTTAAATGTCCGTTTAAACAACTTTTTCAATTGCCCACAGCTAAGTTTCTCGAGCTGAAATGTGTGCAGCAGATGAAAAACGACTGTTCAACTGGTTTGGGAAAAACAAAGTGACAAAAAACATATTTTTCACTGCTCACAGCCACTGTAGCTAAAATTTGTTCAGCATAAAAAATGGTTTCACCACTGCTCACCGCCACTCGAGATAAAATGTGACACGTGTGCTGTTAGCTAACGTTAGCTAAAACACAGCTTTCACACTCCAAGCCAACAGGTCTCTAACTAGTGAAAATATAAGTATTACTGGTTTAAACTGCGTTTTCACTGCTCACAAACAGCCACTAAAGCCATATTTGTCTAGGAGAAGAAATGTCCATTTAACTGGTTAATGTTAACATGTTTGGTTTGTGCAGCCCTTTGAGACACTAGTGATTTAGGGCTATATAAGTAAACATTGATTGATTGATTGATTGATACACTGTTCTGCAGCCAAAATGTGTTTAGAATTAGCATGTCCTTTTATCTAATGGAAACGTTTTTCACTGCTCTTACAGTGCTAGGAGCTATTGCTAACTTTAAATCGATAGCCACCACAAAATAAAAAGTGTCGCTCACTCACCAAATACAGGCGTCCGGTCTGTTCGACGTGAGGCAGGCTCTGGGCAGGGGCCCGCCGACAGCTTCGCTCTGTGATAAAAGAAGCTACACGGTGCGTGGTAGTGGAACACTGGTCACACACAGCTCCTCGCTGTAAAAGGCTGGTAAAATGTCTGTTGGAGTCAATAGCAGCGACGACGCAACAGGTGAACATCCACCGACATCCAAACAGGCTGGCAAGAGAAGTAACGTCTGTTAGGTTTCGTTTCAGGCCTTCAGGCTACAGTTATGCTACATTCAAGTGGTGTCAGAATAATCGGAAAAATGAATTTCCAACTACAAAAACGATATGAACACTGCATACATTTATTTTGCCCACATGTCATGTGTAATATGGTATTGCTGTCCATGTAGAGTGACCTACATTAGTGATAAAAAATATTTATTTACATAAACCCTGATAACAAATCATTATTTTATTGATTTTAGGGAATGTAGAGTACTAACAAGTCTGAAATAAAATCAATAAAATAAAGCTTCAAACTCTTTCTGCATAGTTCATAACAACATGAATCATAACAGGAAACAGCTACCCATGTATTGTTTAAATATTCTGAGTATTACATTTTAAAACATCTTTTTTGTAGCAACCATGCCCGTGAACTTCCTACATCACGTGAATGCAGCACTAATCACGGAGATTCAAATTCTGTTGTGGCGGGAATTCAAGAGTCGTACACGTGACCAAAACTTAAAAATTATATTCTCATTTAACTTAAAGTTATTCATTCATGGCATTACAATCAAATGTAAGTATACTATACTTATAATTAGTAGAATGCACTTACATTTGATAGTAATGCAATCAAACTTAAATTTCTATGTATGTTGTAATTGATTGCTTTGAGTAGAAATGAAATCCGGGCTAACAGTGCACGCTAGCTAAAACATGCGCTAGCATGCATGGACGCTGTTTTAAAAATGCAGCAGGAGCAAAGCTGAGTTCAGTTGTACTTTATTAAAGTATTTATCAATGTACTCGCATTATTTTTTTAATGAATCCTCATCCACAAACCCATCAAAGTCCTCATCGTCTGTGTCCGAAATGAACAACTAGGCAAGCTCTCCATCAAACACGCTAGATTCCCTCTCCTCATTTTTAAAGTCAGTCTCGTTGACCATTAGCATAGCAAGCTAGCACAAGATTAACAGCCGACTTTTCTTGCCCCGTTGTGCGTATCGATTCTCTACCATGCTGGTCCCCTTCTTCTCCAGTGTGCTTCACCGGGATGTCGAAAGTGAGCAGCACCCCGTCCATGTTGGTGATGTGTTTGTCTGCAATTGTTTTATTTACAACGCACATAGCAGCACTATATGCTCACTGGAGGTGTGCCCTTAGCGTCCTCTCGCACCTGAAAGCTTCACCCTTTAACATCCACATGCTGTCCTCAGTCATGTCCGCTTTTCCTCTACATAGTGTGTTAGCCCAGTCATATAACATCTATGGCTTTTGGAACTCTCCTCTCTGAGCTGCCACCTTATCGGGGTAGAGGAGTTTGCGTGTCCCAATGATTCTAAGAGCTATGTTGTCCGGAGGCTTTAAGCCCCCATGTAGGGTCTCCCAAGGAAAACAGGTCCTAGGTGAGGGATCAGACAAAGAGCAGCTCGAAGACCTCCATGAAGAAAACCAATAAAGGACCCAGATTTCCCTCGCTCGGACGCGGGTCACCGAGGCCCCCCTCTGGAGCCAGGCCCAGAGGTAGGGCACGATGGCGAGCGCCTGGTGGCTGGGCATGTTCCCATGAAGACCAGCCGGGCATAGCCCGAAGAGGCAACGTGGGTCCCCCCTCCAATGGGCTCACTACCCATAGCAGGGGCCATAGAGGTCGGGTGCAATGTGAGCTGGGGGGCAGCCAAAGGCAGGGCACTTGGCGGTCCCATCCTCGGCTAGAGAAGCTAACTCTTGGGATGTGGAACGTCACCTCACTGGGGGAGAAGGAGCCTGAGCTAGTGCGCGAAGTAGAGAACAGCAAGGACTCTGGAACTACTTCTCTCGAAAGGGTGTGGACTCTCTTCCACTCTGGCAGTGAGAGACGACGGGTTGGGTAGGCAATTCTCGTTTCACCCCGGCTCAAAGCCTGCACGTCGGAGTTCAACATAGTGGACGAAAGGGCAGCCTCACCCCGCCTTCCGGTGGGGGCACGGTTCCTGACTGTTGATTGTGCTTACGCACCAAACAAGAGTTCAGGGCACCCACCCTTTTTGGCTACACTCGAGAGAGTGTTGGAGAGTGCTCCCTTGGGTGATTCCCTTGTTCTGCTGAGGGACTTCAACGCTCATGTTGGTAACAACTGTGAAACCTGGAGAGGCGGGATTGGGAAGAATGGCCGCCCGGATCTGAACCCGAGTGGTGCTTTGTTATTGGACTTTTGTGCTTGTCACAGTTTGTCCATAACGAACACCATGTTCAAACATAGGGGTGTCCATATGTGCACTTGGCACCAGGACACCCTAGGCCGCAGTTCCATGATCAACTTTGTAGTTGTGTCATCGGATTTGCGGCCTCATGTTTTAGACACTCGGGTGAAGAGAGGGGCGGAGCTTTCTACCGATCACCACTTGGTGGTGAGTTGGCTGCGATGCTGGGGGAGGAAGCTGTACAGACCTGGCAGGCCCAAACACATTGTGAGGGTTTGCTGGGAACGTCTGGCAGAAGAAAGTTTCAATTCCCACATCCGGAAAAAATTTGAACATGTCACGAGGGAGGCTATCACGAGCACTTCCAGTCATGTGCTCCAATCGGCCGCCTCTATTGTCGAGGCGGCCGATTGGAGCTGTGGTCGCAAGGTAGTTGGTGCCTGGCGGGGCGGTGATCCTAGAACCCGTTGGTGGACACCAGCGGTAAGGGATGCCGTCAAGTTGAAAAAGGAGTCTTATCGGGTTCTTTTGGCTCATAGGACTCCGGAGGCAGTGGACAGGTACCGACAGGCCAAGCGGTGTGCAGCTTCAGCGGTCGCGGAGGGAAAAACTCGGACATGGGAGGAGTTCGGGGAAGCCATGGAAAACGACTTCCGGACGGCTTCGTAGCCATTCTGGAACACCACCCGCCGCCTCAGAAAGGGGAAGTAGTGCACTGTATACACCGTGTATGGTGCGGATGGTGTTCTGCTGACCTCAATTGCCGATGTTGTGGATAGGTGGAAGGGATACTTCGAAGACCTCCTCAATCCCTCCAACACGTCTTCCTATGAGGAAGCAGTGCCTGGGGAATCGGTGGTGGGCTCTCCTATTTCTGAGGCTGAGGTTGCTAAGGTAGTTAAAAAGCTCCTCAGTGTCAAGGCCCCAGGGGTAGATGCGATCTGCCCGGAGTTCCTTTAGGCTCTGGATGCTGTTGGGCTGTCTTGGTGGACAGCCTCTCTGGCACTCATCGAGGGTGGACGCTCCCCTTTCCTCTACCTTATCTCTCCTGCTTGCTTCTTTGTTTTGTCTTGCCTTAACTTTCTTGTTGCCTCTTTTTGCACTGCTCTCCAAATCTAAACATTGGAACTATATAACTGGCCTCAACAAAATTGACAAGGTCTTGGGTTTGGGGGGAACCTGCTGTCGTGACGAAGCGGTTGTTGCTGGACACAAGACGGAGTGCCGCATGCCTGGCGACCCTTTTCTGTCGAGGATGTAAAGATATCTGCCTATTCGGAATTATGACAACAGGACATCTGCTGATTGGAGTAAGCGTTGCTCTGGTTTATCGACAAATTGGAAGTTGCTGGCAGTCTTCAAAGTACCCCAAAGCTGCCACAAATGATTGGAGGATGCGGGAAGAACTGTGGATTACATCGGACTGTCTACCCCGCAGTTTTGAGGACCAGTCATAGACAATTTAGAGTGAAAAGCAAATTTTATTTTCACCCGCATAAAAAACATTCTAACTTGGATTGTTTCCCTGGCTTCGAGACTCTCCCGAAGGACAGCGCAGTGAAGACACAACAAACTCCCTTTTTGTCTTTCATGGACACACACCTGTTGCTGTTGACTTTGGACTAGCGATTACAATACATCAAGGCTGCGAAACAGAGACACACTACGGGCTTACACACACACACACGCACACACACACATCCACAAAAATATACGCCACACATACACACCCCATCCCCCCAACCCATTGCCCTCGACGCAATTCCCATAGGGGTGATGAATGGATGGTCAGTGCCTGAGAGCTGCGGCCTACCACCATCACCTTGAACTACCTTCCCTCTGTTGCTAGATATCTCGAGATGTATGTTGTAATATGTATATGTGCTTTGCTATGGAGGTTTTTTCCCACTCCAGACTGGGCCCCTTTAGGAGCCCAGTCTGGATTGTATTTTTTTTTACTCATCCTTCCCCAGTGTTTACCTTTTTCCCATCTTTTACGGGGCGCCTTATGGCGACCCATCAGCGTTCTTGTTCTGTAACCCTGTACACTTTGTTTGTCTAATCTTGAACAGGTTTGTGCGGAAAACTAAATTTTGTTGTACCTGTGCAATGACAATGAAGACCTATCCTATTCTATCCTATCCTAAGACTCTGAAGCATCGCGTGGACATCGGGGACGGTACCTCTGGATTGGCAGACCGGGGTGGTGGTCCCGGATCACACTCCTCAGCCTTCCTGGTAAAGTTTATTCAGGTGTACTGGAGAGGAGGCTACGCCGGATAGTCGAACCTCGGATTCAGGAGGAACAGTGTAGTTTTCGTCCTGGTCGTGGAACTGTGGACCAGCTCTATAGTCTCGGCAGGGTTCCTGAGGGTGCATGGGAGTTTGTCCATATGCTTTGTGGACTTGGAGAAGGCATTCGACCTTGTCCCTCGGGAAGTCCTGTGGGAGGTGCTCAGAGAGTATGGGGCATCGGACTGTCTTACTGTGGCGGTCCGCTCCCAGTACGATCAGTGTCAGAGCTTGGTCCGCATTGCCGGCAGTAAGTCGAACATATTTCCAGTGAGAGTTGGACTCCGCCACGGCTGTCCTTTGTCACCGATTCTGTTCATAACTTTTATGGACAGAATTTCTAGGCGCAGTCAAGGCGGTGAGGGGTTCCGGTTTGGTGGCCGCGGGATTAGGTCTCTGCTTTTTGCAGAGGATGTGGTCTGATGGCTTCATCTGGCCAGTATCTTCAGCTCTCACTGGATCGGTTCACAGCCGAGTGTGAAGCGACCGGAATGAAAATCAGCACCTCCAAGTCTGAGTCTATGGTTCTCTCCCAGAAAAGGGTGGAGTGCCATCTCCGGGTTGGGGAGGAGACCCTGCCCCAAGTGGAGGAGTTCAAGTACCTAGGAGTCTTGTTCACGAGTGGGGGAGGACTGGATCGTGAGATCGACAGGTGGATCGGTGCGGTGTCTTCAGTAATGCGGACGCTGTACCGATCTGTTGTGGTGAAGAAGGAGCTGAGCCGGAAGGCAAAGCTCTCAATTTACCGGTCGATCTACGTTCCCATCCTCACCTATGGTCATGAGCTTTGGGTCATGACCGAAAGGACAAGATCACGGGTACAAGCGGCCGAAATGAGTTTCCTCCACCGTGTGGCGGGGCTCTCCCTTAGAGATAGGGTGAGAAGCTCTGTCATCCGGGAGGAGCTCAAAGTAAAGCCGCTGCTCCTCCACATCGAGAGGAGCCAGATGAGGTCGTTCGGGCATTTGGTCAGGATGCCACCCGAACGCCTCCCTAGGGAGGTGTCTAGGACAAGTCCAACCGGTAGGAGGCCACGGTGAAGACCGAGTACACGTTGGGAAGACTATGTCTCCCGGCTGGCCTTGGAACGCCTCGGGGTCCCCCGGGAAGAGCTAGACGAAGTGGCTGGGGAGAGGGAAGTCCGGGCTTCCCTGTTTAGGCTGCTGCCCCCGCGACCCAACCTCGGATAAGTGGAAGAAGATGGATGGAAGGATGGATGGATGGATGGTTTTTGGAACTTAGTGCACACACAACACCCTATCTCGATTTGATAAGAGATTCGATAAGGAATCGGTTCGATAAGAGGATTCGATAATGGGCTTGAACTCGATAACTTCTTAACGAACATCATCCCTAGCTGTGTGTAATGTTCTATATTCTCAATGGAACATATAACGTTTTGGTGTTTACTGGCATATATCTTATGTGTGACTTCCGTCTACTGGTCACACTTATCATTACACCTTGTACGAAATAAAATAGCTTCGAGGTGGGTAAGCACAACCAGAATTATGCCGTACATTAGACACACCGGGTTATAAGGCGCACTGTCCGTTTTTGAGAAAATTTAAGGATTTTAGATGCCCCTTAAAGTGTAGAAAATACGGTAATCAGTTTTGCCAGTAAAATTATTGTTGATGCAGACCACCTATTTTGTTTATAGTTTATGTTGGATTTTGGATTTGGAGTTTGTGCTTTGCATAGATTTTCTGTGCGCGGAGGACATCGGGCACAGTGCGCGATTGCGCAGACGCGCACTTAAGAGGAAACATTTCTGTGGGGTGCAAGGGGGTTATTGAAATGGTTAAAATTTGAATATTGTATGACTTGTTTTCGTTTTATTTCAGATTGATTTGTATGAATATACAGTAGTTCATAATCATTTTGTAATAGAGGTTACTTGGGGATATGTGTGTCCCCAAGCGGGTTGGGCCCTTAAAATCACCTTTGCCCTCTATACGACAGCTGTGGATGCAAGATAAACATAACTTTTACCATTTGCATTCTTGGCCCCAGAATGAAGGGTCAGAGTCGAAGCGACCAGTCGTGAGGAGAGGAGACAAGATGTCGCTCAAGGCTCGTGTGCGTCGGAGAGTCCACTGTACGCCGCTGAGCGGGACAATGACTGTACTAACTGTATTCACATGTGTCTGAGTTACACAAGCCAGGGCCGCTGAGGGGGTCGCTGCACAAGGCACAGTACACTGGACAAATATAATAAGCACAAAAGGCATGGAGGAGTTCATGAAAGGGCTTTTATTGAATGGTACTACTCTTCCAGGCCAGTAGCGGCAAGAAGTTGCATCTTTATTTTCTGTTTGCACACACAAAGTCAGAATAGGAGAGACTTTCATGTTTGAATGGATGTTATTCACAGTTTGTTTTGACAAGCCACACACACACTTAGTCATTACTTAGCAGAGAAGATTGCATCTAGCAGTCCCAGAAGGTAATTGCCTTATCGGCGAGGTTGCAATGCATCTTTCCCTTCCCGCAAATGTGACCTTTGAACATTGAGCTTATTAGAAAGGATAGACGAGAGCAGGAAATCAAATCAACGTCTAGGATAACTCGTCTTCAAAGTCCCTTTTTAATGGCGTGGCCTTTAGCTGACGTGGGGCCTAACGTAGAATATAGACCCTTTGAGCTGGCTTCCCTCCAACTACCTGCACTTGCTATTATAATCGGACATTAATAATGTTGCTTAAAATATATACATCTTTTATTTATCAAATGTTGTTTTTTGTTTTACAAATGAATTAGTTATTTAATTATTTATTTCATTTTAATAATTATTTATTAATAAAAAATACTAATTACAATTATCAAATGTTTTTTTTGTTTATAGAAATGATTTAGTTAATTCATTATTTGATTTGATAATTAAATATTAATAAATTGCACATTTTAAAAACATACTAACATTACAGTATTTACAGTGCATTCATAGAGTATGTATGTATTAGTGATTAAGAATCAGATTTTCTGAGTGATGAGGCAGGACAGTAAAAGCTTTTGATTCTTCCTGCTCCTTTTCGGATGGACACAATGTTGCTGTGTCCAAAATAAATGGGTTTAAAAAAAGAGTAATCCAGCGCTTCACTTTTTTTCCCACATTTTCCATTTCAGAATATTTTTTTGTTGTAACAAGGGTGTCATGACAATATTTGACAAACGTGAAGCTGGGAATATTTTTTGCAGAGTTTAGGGCCACCCCGTACAACGTTTGTTAGTTTTATTTATTTTTCTTTCATTTATTTAATTTAATTTTTTTTATTTTTTAACACTTTTTTTCTCCCTTCTTTTTCTTTCAACACAAATCAAGCTATCGATTGTTAATAGTATTTCCTCGACTTGTAAAATGGGAAACGTAGAAGGTAAACAAGCTATTAATAATTGCTGAGATGTGGATAAAGGGGTAATCAAATAAAGTCTGCTTCTTTCTACTCCTTTTTGGACATGTTAAATTGTGTAAACATGTGATGTTGACAACCATTACATATCCTCACTCGTGACAAATGTGTTGCTTTTTGTCAGGAAACCTCTGCGTAAAGAAGAAAATGGGACAAGTCGTGGGGAATACGCCATGAGCATCCGCGCCAAGAAGACCATGGGTACAAACAACACTGTGGTATAGACTTTTAAAGACTCCAGCTCGGGGCAAAAGTGACAGCAGTCGTCATTTTCCACCTCTCCCCCCTTCCTTCCGTCAATGAGCAACCTCTTCTCACCCAGAATGCAACACAGGCTGTCAAAACCGCTGAAGACAAGATGGACACAAACGCCACAAAGGCAATGAAGGCGGGCGCCCGTCCTGCTTTGTGGTGTTAAAAAGCATCCCAGCAGGCTGAACAAGTCTTGCTGAACAAGTCTTGCTGACAGGCTGCGACCGTGGGGCAGTCGGTCTGCCACCTCATCCAGACCTCACGCTCTCATCACATGAGCCATAGAAGCGCAGACAATAGAGCGGCCCCGATGTTGGGTCAGCCCATCACACAATAAATAACGTGCATGCACTTTTTTTCAGAGAATGCAACTTTTTCTTATTGCCTCCATTTTTCTTTCTGCATTTTGGAGACTTCCAAGGGCACGATGTGACTGTCACTCCTGGCTCTGGGGCGTGTGCTCATATGACTATGCAATTTAAAGAAATTCGTATTTTGAACAAAACAAAAAAAAAAGACAAAAAGAGGAGATGACTTCATCAAGGTCTCATTATATCATACTTTAGTCATTCGTCTATTTATTTTCTCTATTTATTTTTGTACTTGAACAAGAAAGATATTGTACAGTCGTCAAGTTTCATTTCTTCATGTTTTTCTTAAAGTTAATTATTTATAAGTGATGTAATTACGCTGTGGGTTTAGTCGAGACACTGATGCAGAAAAGGCGCTTGGCATCGAGTTGTTTGTCTGTGTGTGTGTTTGATATGCTTTTATATTTTGTTAAATGTCAGGGGTCTCTATGGCGTGCTGATGTGAATGGGACTTACTTCCGTGCTGCGTCACACGCTCTGAAGTCAACTCAGTCCAAGTCCTCCCTTACCAACACAGTGGAAGCTCTAAAGTTGAACAGTTTGTACAAACCCCGTTTCCATATGAGTTGGGAAACTGTGTTAGATGTAAAAATAAACGGAATACAATGATTTGCAAAACATATTCAGTTGAATATGCTACAATGACAACATATTTGATGTTCAAACTGATAAAAAAAATGTTTTTTGCAAATAATCATTAACCTTAGATTTTGATGCCACCAACACGTGACAAAGAAGTTAGGAAAGGTGGCAATAAATACTGATAAAGTTGAGGAATGCTCATCAAACACTTATTTTGAACATCCCACAGGAGTGCAGGCTAATTGGGAACAGGTGGGTGCTATGATTGGGTATAAAAACTGCTTTCAAAAAAATGCTCAGTTTTTAATAGAAAGGATGGGGTGAGGTACACCCCTTTGTCCACAACTGCGTGAGCAAATAGTCAAACAGTTTAAGAACAACGTTTCTCAAAGTGCAATTGCAAGACATTGCAAGGTTTCAACATCTATGGTCCATAATACCATCAAAAGGTTCAGAGAATCTAGAGAAATCACTCCACGTAAGCGGCATGGCCGGAAAACAACATTGAATGACCGTGACCTTCGATCACTCAGACAGCACTGTATCAAAAACCGACATCAATCTCTAAAGGATATCACCACATGGGCTCAGGAACACTTCAGAAAACCACTGTCACTAAATACAGTTCGTCGCTACATATGTAAGTGCAAGTTAAAGCTCTACTCTGCAAAGCGAAAGTCATTTATCAACAACATCCAGAAACGCCGCTGGCTTCTCTGGGCCCGAGATCATCTAAGATGGACTGATGCAAAGGGGAAAAGTGTTCTGTGGTCTGACGAGTCCACATTTCAAATTGTTTTTGGAAATATTCGACATTGTGTCATCCGGACCAAAGGGGAAGCGGACCATCCAGACTGTACTAGGCGCAAAGTTCAAAAGCCAGCATCTGTGATGGTATGAGGTGCATTAGTGCCCAAGGCATGAGTAACTTACACATCTGTAAAGGCAGCATTAATGCTGAAAGGTACATACAGGTTTTGGAAAAACATATGCTGCCATCCAAGCGCCGTCTTTTTCATGGACGCCCCTGCTTATATCAGCAAGACAATGCCAAGCCACATTCAGCACTTTATTTTTTTTTTTGTAAATACTAATTAACTTAGAATTTCATGGCTGCAACTTGTTCCAAAGTAGTTGGGAAAGAGCATGTTCACCACTGTGTTACATCACCTTTTCTTTTAACAACACTCAATAAACGTTTGCGGACTGAGGAAACTAATTGTTGAAGCTTTAAAAGTGGAATTCTTTCCCATTCTTGTTTTATGTAGAGCTTTATTCGTTCAACAGTCCGGGGTCTCCGCTGTCCTATTTTACGCTTCATAATGCGCCACACATTTTCGATGGGAGACAGGTCTGGACTGCAGGCAGGCCAGTAAAGTACCTGCACTCTTTTTTTACCAAGCCAAGCTGTTGTAATACGCGCTGAATGTTGTTTGGCATTGTCTTGCTGAAATAAGCAGGGGCGTCCATGAAAAAGACGGTGCTTAGATGGCAGCATATGTTGTTCCAAAACCTGTTTTTACTTTTCAGTATTAATGGTACCTTCACAGATGTGTAAGTTACAAATGCCATGGGCACTAATGCACTCCTCATACCATCACAGATTCTGGCTTTTGAACTTTGCGTCGATAACAGTCTAGATGGTTCGCTTCCCCTTTGGCCCGGATGACACAATGTCGAATATGTCCTAAAACAATTTGAAATGTAGACTCGTCAGACCACAGAACACTTTTTCACTTTGCATCAGTCCATCTTAGATAGTCTCGGGCCCAGAGAAGCCGGCGGCGTTTCTGGATGTTGTTGATAAATGGATTTCACTTTGCACAGTAGAGCTTTAACTTGCACTTACAGATGTAGCGACGAACTGTATTTAGTGACAGTGGTTTTCTGAAGTGTTCCTGAGCCCATGTGGTGATATCCTTTCGAGATTGATTTCGGTTTTTGATACAGTGCCGTGTGAGGGATCGAAGGCCACGGTCATTGGTCATTCAATGTTGGTTTCCGGCCATGCCGCTTACGTGGAGTGATTTCTTCAGATTCTCTGAACCTTTTGATGACATTATGAACCGTAGATGTTGAAATCTTGCAATGTCTTGCAATTGCACTTTGAGAAACGTTGTTCTTAAACTGTTTGACTATTTGCTCACGCAGTTGTGGACAAATGGGTGTACCTCGCCTCATCCTTTCTTGTGAATTACATAGCATTTCATAGAAGCTGCTTTTATACCCAATCATGGCACCCACCTGTTCCCAATTAGTCTGCACACCTGTGGGTAGTTCCAAATAAGTGTTTGGTGAGCATTCCTCAACTTTATCAGTATTTATTGCCAACTTTCCCAACTTCTTTGTCACGTGTTGCTGGCATCAAATTCTAAAGTTAATGATTATTTGCAACAAAAAAAAAGTTTATCAGTTTGAACATCAAATATGTTGTCTTTGTAGCATATTCAACTGAATATGGGTTGAAAATGATTTGCAAATCATTGTATTCCCTTTATATTTACATCTAACACAATTTCCCAAATCATATGGAAACGGGGTTTGTGTATATATATATATAGATATATATTTATACATATGTATATATTAGTACCAAAATGTATTTCAATACTTTTCTAAATAAAGGGGACCATAAAAAATCGCAATATTGGCTTTATTTTAACAAAAAATCTTACGGTACATTAAACATATGTTTATTATTGCAAATTTGTCCTAAAATAAAATAGTGAACATACTAGACAATTTGTTTTGTTGTAGTAAGTAAGCAAACAAAGGCTCCTAAATTAGCTACTGCAGTGACATATTGTGTATTTTTCCAATCTATTATTATGTCAAAATTATTAAGTATAAGTGGTAGAAATTATTAAGTATAAGTGGTAGAAAATTAATTATCAATCTACTTGTTCATTTACTGTTAATATTTGGTTATTTTCTGTCTTAATATGTTCCATACTCCTGTTAAAATGTAATAATTACTTATTCATCTGTTTTTTGGAGGCTCTACATTAGTTTTGGATGATACCGAAAAATTTAAGTATCTATCCAATACCAAGTCCTTACAGCATCATACATTGGTCATATTTAACATTTTCATGTGTCCTGGGACATATTTCCTAAATTTATAAACATAATATACATTTTTTTTAAACAAATTTTGAGATGCTAAAAAATAATCGAGGTAATCATAGCAGTATCGACTAGATACACTCCTGTACTCCTTATCATTACAGTAGATGTTAGGTGTCGATCCACCCATGGCATTTGTTTACATTCATGAATGGCATCATTAAAGTTACAGTACCAATCAATGATTGTCGGTGACACCAGTGAGCTACGGTGTGTAGTGAAGCATGTTTAGCTAGTCCTCGTCCTGCAGGGATGATACATGTAAGAAACGTACTTTATTTGTTGCCATGGAGGCGAGGATTAGTGATTTAGAAGTAGCTAAAACACTGCCGACTGTGGCTGGACTTTAGCCGCTAGGTAGCTAGCCATGTCTCAAAGCACCTCTTCCTGACGGCGTTTCAGTGTTATAACTTCACCTTTATCATTAGTTTTTTAGCCAAAAGGTTTTCCATTGCCCCTTTTCTGTCCACACACTGTGTCTGCTTGTAAGTACTCTGTGATTGTGCGCTGGCGAACATGGTCGTAAAACCAACACTAACTCCACGTGAGGGCGGCGTGTGGGATGGCGGACCGGTACTTTTTTTTGGCAGTAAAGTACCGAATATGATTCATTAGTATCGGGGTACTATACCAGCATACCGTACGACCCTAGTATATATATATATGTATATATGTATATATATATATATATGTATATGTGTGTGTGCATGTATGTATATATGCATATATACGTATACATGTATTTGTGTATGTATATGTATATGTATGTATATATGCATATATATATATATATATATATATATATATATATATATATATATATATATATATATATATATATATATATATGTCTTGATTGGATTATCCGGAGAATAGTGCTCGATACCGTGGTAGAGCGCAATATGTAGGTGTGGGAAAAAATCACAAGACTACTTCATCTCTACAGATCTGTTTCATGAGGGGTTCCCTCAATCATCAGGAGATTTTAATGGAAGCATTCACATACAATGGTTTATATAGAGCACAGAGTGGGTGGGTACACGCAGGCGTAGGGTGTGGTGATTGGCTCATGTGTTACCTAGGAGGTGTTTCCGTCTATGGCGGCATGTTGAAATGATTTCACTGCGCTTGTTGAGGGATGATAGATCTGGATGATGTATAATAAACAGTTTCTCTTTTAAGCATAGGTTGCATCTTTTATTACCACTGTTGTAAGGTGTGCTGGATGCAAGAATTTGCCATGTTATTGAATATTCAACATTATTGTCTTTGAGGTTCCAAATGTGTTTGCTGAGTTCTGTAGAATTCTGCAAAGTCTGGTTTCTAAAGGAGGCGTTGTGATTATTCCATCTTGTTTTGAACGCTCCTTCGGTTAATCCTGCGTACGTGTCGGATGTGTTAATGTCCTTGCGTATTACCTTTGCTTGGTAAACGACTCATGTCTGTAAGCACCTTCCGTTGAGAGGGCAATCAGGTTTCTTGCGACAGTTACATTCATTATTGGTTTCAGAGTCGTTTAGTCTGGGGGTAGGCAGTACTTTTGCAATTGCTTTGTTGTGGTTTGAAATGATTTGTTGCATGTTGTTCATACAGCTGTAGCTCAATTTAATGTTGTTCTTGTTGAATATTTTTCTTAGGGTGTTGCCTTTGGGGAAGTGTTTGTCGATCAGAGTGAGGAACTTGCGGCCGATGTTGGTTGAGACGTCTTTGCTGAATGGCGGATTGTACCAGATGATGTTGTTTCGTTTTCTGCTCTTTTTTGGTTGGTTTCCTGGGGTGGGTTCATAGGTGAGGGTGAAGTTGTATCCGCTTTCATCAAGTGCTTTCTGGTACGGGGGGGTTGCTTGGTCGAATTCAGCTGAATATATATATATAGCTTGTGATTTTTTCCCACACCTACATATATATATATATATATATATATATATATATATATATATATATATATATATATATATATATATATATATATATATGCACACATACATCGTACATATGAAATGTAATTTAAAATAAACTCCAAAGTGCCTCACCTTCCATGAACTTCACTGCATGTCACTGCTTTAGTACTCTTAGAAATGTGGCCAGTTGGCATCTAAGTCTAACAGAAGTACAAACCACAGGAATAGTTAGTCCGCAAACGTTGATTGGAGGCAACTGAGCTCTTGCTTGCTGAAGGTGTTTTGTTAAAGTAGCTTGTCAATTGGCAGTCCTTGGCTGGAATGAGACAATCTTTGGAGGAGAGATGTCATTGTTGTAAGCAGACAATAGGTGCTTCCTTATGTACACACCTCAAATGTAAAAGTAAATAAGCCTATTGATTACAAGTGAAACTTGTTCACTTTGCAACAAGACTATGGTTGCCTACATTCAACCTTTATGGATTGCGCAGACTAAGAATCTAAGAATCTATACTCAGGTACAATTTAAAGATGCCCTGATCAGTCATCTGTACTCACCTATGGCCCTAAATGAATAATTTAAGTTACTTCAGTATGTGTATACATTAAATAACTGTCAAATACTGAGTTTTCTGCATTATTTCCTAGGAATGATGTGGTAAGCTCATATTAAGGAAAATACCCATGTTTTGACAGAAACAATTTTTCATTCTGTATTTCATTTACAAAAATCACATGTAATATCAACCAGTCCAACAAAATAAGACATAGTGATATGATAAAAATTAATAATAAAACAATTCCAAACCAATCCCAGCCCGCAACACTCCAAATAATCCACAGAGCAATTGAAAAGACATAAACACAACACAAAAAAACAACAAAGTGACAGTGATTAAAAACATTAAAAAAAACTAAATAAAAAAACATTAAACAACAATAACATAACTGTGATGACACAGACGCTGTGTCGAAAAAGACAACTGTGTGTGCCTGTGAAGCGAGTCTCTTCACAACATATATTAAACACAGCTGACTCTGCAGTATACATTATTATCGTATTGTAGCTATTTTGTACTGAGTAGCCAGAACAGAGACGTGTTATGGTGCACTAAAAAAAATTTACTGTTCTACGGTCATTACCAAATGTCCAAGTACTTGGTTTTTGCACCCTTCGACATGTCCCACCTGGTTCTCTTTAGACGCTTACTTCAGCTGGACATGCTTGCAGTTTTAACTCAGACTTGATTCAACTTAAGAGGGTCCACTGTCGTGTCACCAGAGTCGGCGTGAAGACTTTTGGCTGTCGCGTGTGGATGTGACCAATCTTCATTTTTAGGTGTCGCAAAGGAAACTGGGCAGGGTGAGGAGGTTGAGACAGGACACTTTGACAACTGTCAGTGATGAAGTTGTGTCTGTGTGTGTGTGTGTGTGTGTGTGTGTGTGTGTGTGTGTGTGTGTGTGTGTGTGTGTGTGTGTGTGTGTGTGTGCGTGCGTGCGTGCGTGCGTGCGTGCGTGCGTGCGTGCGTGCGTGCGTGCGTGTGTGCGTGCGTGCGTGTGTGAGGGTGGGTGTGCTTGTGTGGGTTGAGGGTGAGTCTAAATATTGGCTAACCTGTTTGAATTTGTCAAAAGAAACCCATGCTTCCATCTCAGCGCACAGTTGGAAGCCGCCAATGTACCAACAAGCCCTGTAACGCGTATGCTGACTGTATGTGAGAAGACACGTTGGATGCATGAATGTAAATATTGCTTCTTCAAGATACCTGCCTTCTGGACTGTTAATCCATGCACAGGAACATCATGTTTATACGTAGTCAAATGAAAGCAACCTTTTAGAATCCATGTTGTCATGTTGATGGAACAAGCCATTCATGTATATATGGCAATCAGTACAATGGATGCATTACACCACATGTGTATTGTAAATAAAAACGTGGACATACCAACAACCGCTACAGTTGATTGTGTCTCTGCATGGTTGCAGGTGTTGGGGGAAAAAGGAGGTGTTATATTTAGCCTGTACCCATCCTGTCTGCTCTGTGTGGTGCAAGTCTGGAGCTGTAGTCTCACATGCTGCATCTTTAATGAACTATCAGCAGACCTTGTGCAGCAAGAAACTTCAGAGGTCACGTAATCGTGATCATTTTTGAAAAAATAAATGTGCAGGAATCTTTTCACATTTCTAGTAGTTTAATTGGTTTCAAATGCCCCAATATAGTTTATTTCAACAGGGTTGTCCAACATCTTGCCTTGATGCAGATTTGTTTTTGCTGATTTGACTGTGGCTCCTAGAAGTCTAATGTGCATTTTCATCCACATTTTACACATACACTATGGTTATGTTTATGATGTTAGTTTATTTCAAACATGCATACAATTACAAAATGATACATCACATATTTCAAGATTCTAATAACTGCATGTCAGAAAAGGAGTAGGAGGAAGCATCCATCCATCCTTTTTCTACCGCTTATTCCCTTTTGGGGTTGCGGGGAGCGCTGGCGCCTATCTCAGCTACAATCGGGCGGAAGGCAGGGTACACCCTGGACAAGTCGCCACCTCATCGCAGGGCCAACACAGATAGACAGACAACATTCACACTCACATTCACACACTAGGGCCAATTTTAGTGTTGCCAATCACCCTATCCCCAGGTGCATGTCTTTGGAGGAAGCAAATCTTATTTATTCCTACCCCTTTTCATACCATAGCAGTTTTTAATGTATTTTTTGTACTCAATTTGTAACAACCATAAATGAGTAAATCAAATAAATGAGTATATAAATAAAAAAAGAAAAAAAAGTCAGTAAATAATTATTAAATACACAAGTTATCATAAATAAAGAGTTAAGTGATTTATTGTTCACGTTATGAGATGAGTAAGGTTATATATTTTATAAGGTGCTATATAATTATTTTTCTGTGTGCATCAACATACTGATGGGAACCTTTTGATCAATTGTATGTCAATTAGTATAAATTTGTATACAAAAGTTATTTTCTGATTTAAGTCAGGGGCTGCATGAAGGAAAATAGATTCCCACGCGGGCCATACTGATAAAAACATGGCATAATAAAGACAACTTCAAAATTGTTTTCTTTGTCTTACTTTGGCCAATAAAAGAACAAGAACATTCTGAAAATGTACATATCACAAATGATCCTCTTGGCAAAACACTTCAAGTTAGTTGAAGATTCTGAGGAAAAAATTGGTGCAGTTTCAAAAATACCATGAAGAACTTAGACTTTGTTTCAGTATTTTTACAAAGCCATTAAACTTAATGCAATTCCTGTTTAGGATTCTCATGTTGGCAGTTCACCATTAAAGACGTGTTTGAAAAAAGCAATCGAGTGTCTCCTCAAACCGCCGCATCGGTGACATCCGCAACTGCCACAACACATTCATTCATCAACATTATAATATTACAATTAAGATATTGTCAAAACAAAAGTCAAAGTGAAACTATAGCCGAATTAAGTAACTACAAACTTAACCAATGTGAACATGCTAGATTTAAGGATAAAATAAAATAGAACAAACAACAAATAGAAAAACACACACTTTCACAATGGAGTTCAGGGTGCGTATTGTGCATTTAACCAATTGCCAGTGCTGCACCGAACTCTAACTAAAAATATGATTGTCATGTTGGCTTAAGTCTTTGCATCTTGTCGTTTTGTTATTTTATCTGTTAAGTTAATAATATACAGTGAAAGACTGTGCGTTGATACTGCCGCCATCTGCTGCCAGCTACAACAGGAGCAGCTGATTGCTTGCACCTACACTGTTTGGAGTGGTGGCAGCCACTCCAGAGAGCGCTTAAAGTCAGCTGACATGTCATCTTCAAACCCTCTCATGTGTGACGTGGGTTACACCTGAATTGTTATTGTGACATCCAGTGGATATATTTAGAACAGCAGTTTCTTTCATTAAAATATTGCAGCTCATTTTTATATTTGTCAAACTCATCTTGCGGGCCGCGGGCCGGCCTAGTGGTTAGAATGTCCGCCCTGAGATCGGTAGGTTGTGAGTTCATACCAATGACTATAACAATGGGACCCATTACATCCCTGCTTGGCACTCAGCATCAAGGGTTGAATCACCAAAAATTATTCCCGGGCGCGGCCATTGCTGCTGCTTATTGCTCCTCTCACCTCCCAGGGGATGATCAAGGGTGATGGGTCAAATGCAGAGAATAATTTTGTGTGTGTGACAATCATTGGTACTTTATTAAACCTGTTTACGGGCCTAATATAGCCCACGGGCCGTATGTTTGCTAACCTTGATTTAAGTTGTTTTAAGTTATTATATGATGCAAAGGGGAACTGAACTTGTTTGGAATTCATTGTTCATAATCAGTATGAGGGACATGACAATGGATGTTTTTTTTTTTTTCCATTCTATATAATAAATACATGCTATCAAAAGTCTTCTTACAATGGAGCCTACAGGAGCCACGCAATTCCGCCTACAGGGCACCTAAAAACATCCAAACAGCTCCATTATGGTTATATATACATGACATAAGTACATATGTAAAGTAGTAACAGGCACATTTATAATAACATTTAATATTTACGTATCTTGATCATTTTAAGCATGCGCGGTACATTCAATTAAAAAAACGCATCACAACGATTGCATTTTTCACTAATTATTGCTCACTTCAGACTTTATGAGAGCCAACAAACATAGAAACACATCATAGTACACTTAAATAGACTTAAATACACTACATGAAGGTTCACTCTTTCATTCTTCCTCTTCAACCTTTGCTCTGTCTGGAGCACAAATCCATGTGTCAGCATGACTCCTGGCAAGGTCTTCTTAATGTGAAAACACCATGAAACAGTTACAGCTATTCCTAACATTGTTACGTAGTCTTAAAGGGGAACATTATCACAATTTCAGAAGGGTTAAAACCAATAAAAATCAGTTCCCAGTGGCTTATTATATTTTTTGAAGTTTTTTTCAAAATTTTACCCATCCCGGGATAAAGCTTTAAAAAAGCTTTAAAGTGCCTGATTTTCGCTATCTGTGAAGTCATCGTCCATTTTTCTGTGACGTCATCCAGTGATGCCAATCCGTAAAGCACAGCAAGGTACAGCGACATTAGCTCGCATTCATACTCAGATTTCAGCGGCTTAAGCGATTCAACAGATTAGCATGTATTGAAACGGCTGGTTGGAGTATGGAGGCAGATAGCGAAAACGAAATTGAAAAAGAAACTGAAGCTATTGAGCGAATAGCTATTGACGCTATTCGGGCATGTCTGCCATAGCATCGCCGGTAAAATGTGCAGACCAACGATCGGGAGTTTCACATCTTGTGACACTGGATCAACTTAAATCCATCGATTGGTAAGTGTTTTTTTGGCATTAAATGTGGGTGGAGGGAAACGCTGGATGTATATATAGTTTCGAATGTACATACAGCTAGCCTAAATAGTATGTTAGCATCGATTAGCTGGCAGTCATGCCGCGACCAAATTGTCTGATTAGCAAATAAGTCAACAACATCAAAAAAACTCACCTTTGTAATTTAGTTGACTTTATCGTTGGAAATGCATCTGCAGGTTATCCATACATCTCTGTGCCATGTCTGCCTTAGCATCGCCGGTAAAATGTGCAGACACTCCGGCACATTCAATGGGGGTCTGGCGGCAGATTTCTTTTACTTTATCCTTGGAAATGCATCTGCTTTGAGTGTCGCAGGATATCCACACAATTTTGCCATCTCTGTTGTAGCATAGCTTTCGTCAGTAAAGTGTGCGGAACAAACGACTGACCATTTCGTCAGCTTTCCCCACACCCTCGTATTTTGAACAAATTTCGTCCAATTTCTTGCCACTTTCGCATCTTTGGGCCAGTGGTGCAACTTGAATCCCTCCCTGTTAGTGTTGTTACACCTTCCGACAACACACCAACGAGGCATGATGTCTCCAAGGTTCCAGAAAATAGTCGAAAAAAAGGAAAATAACAGAGCTTAGATGCGGTGTTTGTAATGTGTTTGAAAAAATGGCGGCTTTATTACCTAGGTGACGTCACGTTCTGACGTCATCGCTCCGAGAGCGATAAAAAGAAAGGCGTTTAATTCGCCAAAATTGACCCATTTAGAGTTCGGAAATCGTGCGACCATGAAGTTGTCTGGCCCAGACAGACATTGTTTTGTATGGACTATAAGAAGAGAAATTAATTATTGATCGATGCTCATTTCGAATCTTTCAAGGAAGTTCTGGGCTCTGACTGTTCAATTGAAGAACTCAGGTAGAACTGAGCAACAAGGTCTGCTGTCATTAGGATGCCGACTTCTGGGGTGGTCATACAGTATATTCACATTTAGATAAAGAATGACTCATAATCCTTGCAAAGAAACGGGGTTGGGAGGGTTGGGGAGACGAAGCGTCTTTTTATGTCATTCTCGCCAGTTCTGGGTCCTAAATGGCTGTCAAAGTGTCCCTAATTGTCGGATCACATCCTCCGCCATCTACTTTTCAGGTGAGAGGCGTGATTTATGATCTAGAATAAACTTGCAGGGAGCAGGGAACCGAGGAGGCAGCGGAGCACTTGATGATGTAAACATGGGGACACACGGTAAAGATCGGCTAAAGATAGGTTGCTGCTATAAGTAGTTTGTCTGTGCTAGCGCTTATAATAACAATATCACTAATACTTGGTTATTATTAAAGTCACAAAATGTAAATGGAGTATGGTTGGTGCTTTTTGGATGGTTGTTTATTAGATTTTATGGGTGGAAAAAAGAATCCCCCGTTGGCTCCACTGTAAGCAGACTTTTATTTACGGTTTGTGGAGAGGCGGAGCTGGCAGTCCAACAGCGGGGCAGGGCATGCTGGAGCCTGGCCCAAGATGGCGGCGAGGGGGCGGAGATGAAGACCGAGCAGAGAGGTGGGGCGTGCCAGGAGCGACGCTACAAGCGAGATCAGGTGCGTGGCTCGCGCACCGAGAGACAATTAACGTAACTCCTCTCAGTGTATAAAAGGGGAGAAGGAGGAGAGAACGGGGCAGAAGGAGGTGGAGAGTCCGCAGCAGCGATCGAAGAGCGAAAGCAACAGAGAGCGGCTGAAAAGAGACCGGCGAACGAGCAGTGGAGGAAGGAGCTAAAAAGTGTCCTGACCTACACTCGGGTTTATTGAAAAATAAACAAAAGTCAAACCTGCTCAAGCAAGATGTCCTTCCTTGATGGTCCTGGGAACCCGCACGACGGAAAGAGTCTGTCACACGGTTATTTAATATTTAGAAAGCATTAAAAAAACATCTATCCTTCTGCATGTCTTTCATGATGGTTTTAAACGAGAGGCATAATTCCCCAAAAAGTGCAGTTTCCCATTAAGTCTGTGACATTAAAAGGTTCAACATTAAAAACATCCATCCATCCATCCATTTTTCCACTGCTTATTCCCATTGGCGTCGCGGGGCGCTGAAGCCTAAAAACAAAGAAATGAAAAAACTTCACGTTTGATATTTTTGTCTTGGACTAAACATTTTTTTTAGCAAAGTAAAAGAAAATATGAAACTCAAAATGTTGTTACGCCCTTCAAAAACATAAAATTAAAGTAGAATGTACTGTTGGCTGCTGCTTGGAGCCTCCTGTGTTATTTTCTTTCATGTCATGCACTCCCAACTGCTCGGATGTCAATAAAAAAATATTTCTGTTTATTTGTATTTGCGACATTTTACAGAGGACTTTTTAGTCAAGATGGACCAGCACTAAGTTGGATTAGCCGCTAAACTTTATGAAAAAGACGGCAGCATTGCGACATCACAATTCGGATTGAAATGCAAGAACAGCTAAGATAAAATATTAATTAATCTAATCTTGGCACATGCACAATAACAGCCACGTGTGCGAAAATGCGAAAAGCAACTTTTTTTTTTTTGCCAACCTTGTATTGAGCCGAGTTTGCAAGTGTACCTAATGTTGTAGATAGATAGATAGATAGATAGATAGATAGATAGATAGATAGTACTTTATTTATTCCTTCAGGAGAGTTCCTTCAGGAAAATTAAAATTCCAACTTTCAGAGTTGAGATCAATTTAAATAAAAAAGTAAAAAGTAAATAATGGGGGTTTAAAAGGAAACAAAATAGAGAAATATTACAAAAAGAATAAAAACAATGGGAATAACAATACAACAGTAAAATAAGAATATAACAATACAAAGTAGGCAGTAGTGACCATGTTATGAAAACGTATTGCACTGTTAATGTTTTGCATCCCCTGTCATCCTAATACCCCCCGTCCCCCGTCCCAGAGAGGAGTTGTACAGTCTAATGGCGTGTGGGACAAAGGAGTTCTTGAGTCTATTAGTCCTGCACTTGGGATGAAGCAGTCTAGCACTGAACAGGCTTCTCTGGCTACTGATAACGCTATGCAGAGGGTGACTGGCATCATCCAGGATGCTCACTAGTTTGTCCACAGTCCTCTTCTCTGCCACCGTCACCAGTGAGTCCAGTTTCATTCCGATTGTAAAACCGGCCCGCCTGATCAGTTTCTCAAGTCTGGAGCTTTCCTTCTTAGATGTACTGCCCCCCCAGCACACTACCATGTTGTTTATGTTTATGAAAAATATTTTCCTTCCATCCATCCATCCATCATCTTCCGCTTATCCGAGGTCGGGTCGCGGGGGCAACAGCCTAAGCAGGGAAACCCAGACTTCCCTCTCCCCAGCCACTTCGTCTAGCTCTTCCCGGGGGATCCCGAGGCATTCCCAGGCCAGCCGGGAGACATAGTCTTCCCAACGTGTCCTGGGTCTTCCCCGTGGCCTCTTACCGGTTGTCCTAGACACCTCCCTAGGGAGGCGTTCGGGTGGCATCCTGACCAGATGCCCGAACCACCTCATCTGGCTCCTCTCGATGTGAAGGAGCAGCGGCTTTACTTTGAGTCCCTCCCGGATGGCAGAGCTTCTCACCCTATCTCTAAGGGAGAGCCCCGCCACACGGCGGAGGAAACTCATTTCGGCCGCTTGTACCCGTGATCTTATCCTTTCGGTCATGACCCAAAGCTCATGACCATAGGTGAGGATGGGAACGTAGATCGACCGGTAAATTGAGAGCTTTGCCTTCCGGCTCAGCTCCTTCTTCACCACAACGGATCGGTACAACGTCCGCATTACTGAAGACGCCGCACCGATCCGCCTGTCGATCTCACGATCCACTCTTCCCTCACTCGTGAACAAGACTCCTAGGTACTTGAACTCCTCCACTTGGGGCAGGGTCTCCTCCCCAACCCGGAGATGGCACTCCACCCTTTTCCGGGCGAGAACCATGGACTCGGACTTGGAGGTGCTGATTCTCATTACGGTCGCTTCACACTCGGCTGCGAACCGATCCAGCGAGAGCTGAAGATCCCGGTCAGATGAAGCCATCAGGACCACATCATCTGCAAAAAGCAGAGACCTAATCCTGCGGTTACCAAACCGGAACCCCTCAACGCCTTGACTGCGCCTAGAAATTCTGTCCATAAAAGTTATGAACAGAATTGGTGACAAAGGACAGCCTTGGCGGAGGCCAACCCTCACTGGAAATGTGTTCGACTTACTGCCGGCAATGCGGACCAAGCTCTGGCACTGATCGTACAGGGAACGGACCGCCACAATAAGACAGTCCGATACCCCATACTCTCTGAGCACTCCCCACAGGACTTCCCGAGGGACACGGTCGAATGCCTTCTCCAAGTCCACAAAGCACATGTAGTCTGGTTGGGCAAACTCCCATGCACCCTCAAGAACCCTGCCGAGAGTATAGAGCTGGTCCACAGTTCCACGACCAGGACGAAAACCACACTTTTCCTCCTGAATCCGAGGTTCGACTATCCGACGTAGCCTCCTCTCCAGTACACCTGAATAAACCTTACCGGGAAGGCTGAGGAGTGTGATCCCACGATAATTGGAACACACCCTCCGGTCCCCCTTCTTAAAGAGAGGAACCACCACCCCGGTCTGCCAATCCAGAGGTATTTTCCACCGTATCTAAACAAAAAAAGAAATAGCTCAGAAAGAATGCTATAAATGTGACTGTAGAGCGAAATTCTCACCAGAGCATATCCAATACATATTATCTAGTCGTACGCGGGCTCCATTTAGTAGTACGGCAAAAAAATATCTTATTAAAGTACACTGTTTTATTTTCCTATTTTCTTTAAACTGTGTAAAGTTACAGTGGCCAAAAATATTTTATATTCTTGTTACATAAAACTTCTGCCTTCATGTTAATGAATACTTAGGCCTACTACGCTAAAGCATTTTAATGTAGGTCGTTATTTTGGTACTTGAAGAGCCAAGTTTTTTTGGGAAGTGGTACTTGGTGAAAAACATTTCAGAACCACTGATCTAGAACTCAAGGAGGAGTGTTAATTGTCAATTAAAATCTCAATTGATCGCCTTTATGGAGTTAAACGAATGATACAAATGTTAGCAGTGCTTTGGTCGCTACAATGCTAACGTTACAGTCACATTTTAACAGCAACATCATGATAGATTAGCGGCTTAGCCTATGACTGGAGAAAAAAAGTTCACATCTCTGCATGACTGACGGATAGTTAACAGAGCCCATGGCTTGATTTTAAGATGTGTAGCAAAGCCTGATTTGTTGTATTCATGAATATAGAGGGCAGGGCGGGGGCTCATTTAGCTAGGGGTTGTATCATGTGCATGTCCTTCACGAAATCGCTGCTTTGACAAAATGTTTTGGTGTCGGTAAAGTCAAGCACTGTTACATCTCTATGTTGGGCTTCACGGTGGCAGAGGGGTTAGTGCGTCTGCCTCACAATACGAAGGTCCTGCAGTCCTGGGTTCAATCCCAGGCTTGGGATCTTTCTGTGTGGAGTTTGCATGTTCTCCCCGTGAATGCGTGGGTTCCCTCCGGGTACTCCGGCTTCCTCCCACTTCCAAAGACATGCACCTGGGGATAGGTTGATTGGCAACACTAAATTGGCCCAAGTGTGTGAATGTGAGTGTGAATGTTGTCTGTCTGTCTGTGTTGGCCCTGCGATGAGGTGGCGACTTGTCCAGGGTGTACGCCGCCTTCTGATGGATGGATCTTTATGTTATTGTACGGCCAAACATTGCGTGTGACAAACTTGTCAGTTGGCATGGCATATCATTTATGTATATAATCAAAAAATATGAAAATGTAATATTTAAAAAAAGATCCGTCTTCCCATTTTTGATGTTTGTTTTTTGTTTTGTATAAAAATATTTTAACAATGTGCAGCAGGCCAACAAACATCGGACCACAGGCTGCCAGTGACCCCCGGGGCCACACGTTTTGGACTCTCCCTGCCTTATTGCAATGTGATGCCAGTGGTCTCAGCTTGATGAGGTGCAGGGTCTCACCTCTGCAAACATGCAGCACACGGGTAACAAATACAGTGTGTTGCTCAATAAACAATGACATGGGTGAGCAACTAGAATACGATGCATTGTCCAGCCTGTCCATGTTTTGTTTATGAGGAAGAGTTCTGACCTTCACAAACTCAGAGGAGCCCCCCTCACATTCCCTCCACCTGAGAGGCTTTCAAATAGTTACAGTTGCCCCGCCATATGTCCTCCAGGAGGCGGGCAGGCAGGTCAGGGTGGGGAGAGAGCTGCATACCTGTGGGACGCCGATTACATAAGCTGCTGCTAATGAGCGCTTCTTTTGGAAAAACGATCACAATCGTGACTCGGGCTGACAGATGCAACCCCAGCGCAGGGGGACTTGATTACACACCAGTGCATACACAAACACACACACATAAACAAACATTGCAGCCACCATCACTTTTGTCCATCCTCCCACAACAGGGGAGCTCTGATGAGCCAAGACTGGAGGTTGATGACATGGTGGTGGAGGGCACTGATTCAGCCAACCTCATAGGTCACCAAGTGGAGTGCGTGAGTGTGCACGTGTGTGCAGTATAGTCACATGGTGTGACTCATTTGGCCCACACCTCTCACCACAGGTCCTCTTATGCAGGCATGCAAAAAAAGAATCCTCTAAAACAAATGGTGTGTATTATTTAAATGAGATTAATGTTAAAACTGAATAATGCCATTTAAAAGAGAAATGAACGCCCTGCTGTCAGGTCGTCTGTTATTCTCAGACGAGAGGCTCACACTAATGCAGTTAGACGGCACAACAATGTTTCATGGACACAAACCACATTAGGACAAAGGTAATTGTGTTTGTTTGGTGTAACTGCTTGGAGGCCGTAGGGGTGCTGGTAAAAACCCAAATAGTCGTATTTAACTCCCAGGTCTGCTTGCGACTTATTTAGTTAGGAACTCACACCGGCTCCTGATGGTTCTGTGTCGTGACGAAGAGAGGCTGCGTGACGGGCGCTTCGACAAGGATCAGAGACGGGAGCAGGGTGAATGTGCCTCATGTCATTTTCTCGGAGAGGGAGAACAAGGTGGGGCTGATCTAATCGCATTTATGGTAAAGTGGACATTTTGAAAAAGGGTGGTGAATGTCACATTTGAATAGGAAATGACACGGTGTCTTAGAAATACCCCAAATTTTATTGTCCAGTTGGAGCTTTTGAAAAAGAGTAGATGCTTTCAGACCACAACACAAGTAAGCACTACATTAAAATATCATGTCTCTACTGTACACTTTATACTAAAAGTTCTCTGAGACTCCTTTTTGGTAAGGACCTACATGCAGGTCACATTGGGTAAAACTGTGACGCGGCCTCAGACGACTGGATCTCCACCTGAGCCATCTTGAACTGAGTGCACTGCAGCCATTTGCGCAGCGCGAACGGCGGCGCTTCGGGCGTCTGACCTTGTAGATGCTGGTGGTTCACACGGTTCTGGATGGCCTGGAGACGCAGCTGCAGCCCGGCCGACAGGTGCTGATGGAGGAGAGAAAAAAAGTCATTGAAAGAGCCTGCATGGACATTTTAACTCTGATACTACCAACAGCAGAGATTTGAAGGGTTTACCTTAAGATTGGACTGAATCATGGGAAGCCACATTGGAATAAGCTGTAGGGAAACAACAAATATGCCTTAACTTCTTGAGTAATGATTATTCATTCTTGATTTTCTTTATTATTATATTTGTTTTATTTTTGCTTTATTTGACAATATCATTATTCTATGATCTATATTTTATATTTAATTCACTATTTAATTTTTTATCTCTACAGACATTCAAAATGCTTTTACAAATCTTTAATAGGCTAAGTAACCACTTTTTTTAATTGTGGAATAATTCATGAGTTTTTTTAAAAGGCAGAAGAATCATGTGATTTCACTCAGTCAATCAGAGAACAGAAGCAATAATGTCCATGGAAAGGCCACCTTATGAGACCCAAGGTCCATTTGTACTAAAAGTAAAGTTGTTATAGTTGTAAAGACGCAAAATTTTAAGAGAAATAATACTATTCAAATATTATTTTAAAAAATAGAAAAAAACACTTTTACAATTTTTATGGGGGCTTTTTAGTGGGACCCCAAAACTATTGATGTGATGTATCAGAAATATAATTTAAGTCATCTAAATAAAAAAAAAAAGGTACTGAAATAATAAATAAAATATAAAAACATAATATATGTATGAGGGATGGGAATCTTTCAACAACTCATGATTGGATTTGATTCATATTCCTGGGGTTATGATTTGATCCAGAGTTGATTCTCAATTGAACAAGATTTTCGCTATATATTTTTTGGTATAAAAATGATGATAAAACCCTTTCAAATTAGTTAAAGGTCACAAAAGCTCATCTTGGGTGCTGGTGACATACATATATATATATATATATATATACATATATATATATATATATATATATATATATATATATATTAGGGGTGGGCAAATTAATGCGTTAATTACGCGTTAATTTATCAATCTATTAACGCCGACAATTATTTTATCGCACATTTGCGTATGTTGTTTACATGCTTTTATTTTGTTAACGCCTTTTCTTAACAAGATGGCATCTCCCGGATGTACTTCGGCGTCGAGGGGCTCTTGGTAAAGATGGAACATTTGGCAAAAATACCGGACAATTCTGCAAATTTCATGGCTGGCTTACAGCGTGGTCACTCCGGGATCACTTACGACCGCCAGACAATTCTGGATGTGGATGGATCGGGCCGTTTTGGAATGAATGACGCGTGCTTGCTAGACCCGCTAGCTAGCATGGGAATACTTTGCCGGCTACATCCAGCGGCCTGTGAAGCAGCGGAGTATATGTGTTGTCTGTCTATTTATGAATAATGCAGACGAAGAGTGTTGGCTGAGTTCTTAACGTTTACTTTCAGAGCGTGCATATCACAACATACAAGATGCCGTCATGGCGACACAACCTATACCGGGCTACCGCGCATGCTCGTCACTCCTGTTGCATGCTGGGTAGGGTAGTTCTTTTTTTCCCTGGCTAATAACATCACAAATAGTACCATGTATATGCGTTCAGTTTATCAAAGCACCAAGCAAACAATCGGAAAATTCCCATCATATCAATTCCTAGATATGGTCATAATTATTTTAAGTGCACTACGCAGAATAAACACAACATTATTAATATTGCTACTACGGATAATTTGATCAAAAATTCTCTAAAACAGCCCACTACCTATAATATAGGTTTTTTAAACATAAGATCCCTGATAAAAAAAATGTTTCTGCTGTTACTTCAGAAATTGCCTGTTCAGATGTTATGATTGTGGCTCAGAGATTTGTATGTAGATTATATTTATTTTCCATAACAAACAGGATAACTTAAATACCCTGGCAGTGGCAATAAGCTTAAATGTTTGTATTTACATTTTTTGAGTTGATTTTCATAAAATATGCTATTTAACTGCTACTGTTTAACAAGGACTGATTTAAATTGTAGGGCTTCACGGTGGCAGAGGGGTTAGTGCGTCTGCCTCACAATACGAAGTTCCTGCAGTCCTGGGTTCAAATCCAGGCTCGGGATCTTTCTGTGTGGAGTTTGCATGTTCTCCCCGTGAATGCGTGGGTTCCCTCCGGGTACTCCGGCTTCCTCCCACTTCCAAAGACATGCACCTGGGGATAGGTTGATTGGCAACACTAAATTGGCCCTAGTGTGTGAATGTGAGTGTGAATGTTGTCTGTCTATCTGTGTTGGCCCTGCGATGAGGTGGCGACTTGTCCAGGGTGTACCCCGCCTTCCGCCCGATTGTAGCTGAGATAGGCGCCAGCGCCCCCCGCGACCCCGAAAGGGAATAAGCGGTAGAAAATGGATGGATGGATGGATGATTTAAATTGTGTTTGCACAACAAATGTTTTGGCGCCTTTGTTCATGTGGGAGAATATTCCAATAAAGGTGCACTACACACTACTTTTGAATTCATTATTGGGCTTTGCGTATACAATGCAGTTAATCATGATTAATCGGAGAATTAATGGTGCCTTCACAGATGTGTAAGGTACCCATGCCTTGGGCACTAATACACCCCCATGCCATCACAGATGTTGGCTTTTCAACTTTGCACCTAGAACAGTCCTGATGGTTCTTTTCCTCTTTGGTCCGGAGGACACAAAATTCATTGTTACCAAAAAACAATTTGAAATGTGAACTCGTCAGACCACAGAACACTTTTCCACTTTGCATCAGTCCATCTTAGCCGAGCTCGGGCCCAGTGAAGCCGGCGGCGTTTCTGGGTGTCGTTGATAAATGGCTTTGGCTTTGCATAGTAGCTTTAACTTGCACTTACAGATGTAGCGACGAACTGTAGTTACTGACAGTGGTTTTCTGAAGTGTTCCTGAGCTCATGCGGTGATATCCTTTACACACTGATGTCGTTTTTTGATGCAGTACCGTATATCATCGCTTATGTCCAGTGAACCTTTTGATGGTATTACGGACCGTAGATGGTGAAATTCCTAAATTCCTTGCAATAGACCGCTAAGAAATGTTGTTCTTAAACTGTTTGACTATTTGCTCACGCATTTGTTTGTGAATGACTGAGCATTTCACGGAAGCTGCTTTTATACCCAATCATGGCACCCAGCTGTTCCCAATTAGCCTGCACACCTGTGGGATGTTCCAAAAAGGTGTTTGATGAGCATTCCTCAACTTTATCAGTACTTATTGCAACCTTTTCCAACTTCTTTGTCACGTGTTGCTGGCATCAAATTCTAAAGTTAAGGATTATTTGCAAAAAAAAAAAATGTTTTTCAGTTTGAAAATCAAATATGTTGTCTTTGTAGCATATTCAGCTAAATTTGGGTTGAAAAGGATTTGCACATCATTGTATTCCGTTTATATTTACATTTAACACAATGTCCCAACTCATATGAAAACGGGGTTTGTATATATATTAGGGCTGGGCAACGATTAAAAATTTTAATCGAAGTTAATCGCACTATTTCTCCGATTAATCGTGATTAACTGCATTGTATACGCAAAGGCCAATAATGAATTCAAAAGTAGTATGTAGTGCACCTTTATTGGAATATTCCCCCACATGAACAAAAGCGCCAAAACATTTGTTGTGCAAACACAATTTAAATCAGTCCTTGTTAAACAGTAGCAGTTAAATAGCATATTTTATGAAAATCAACTCAAAAATTTAAATACAAACATTTAAGATTATTGCCACTGCCAGGGTATTTAAGTTATCCTGTTTGTTATGGGAAATAAATATAATCTATATACAAATCTCTGAGCCACAATCATAACATCCGAACAGGCAATTTCTGAGGTAACAGCAGAAACATTTTTTTTATCAGGTATCTTATGTTTAAAAAACCTATATCATAGGTAGTGGGCTGTTTTAGGGAATTTTTGATCAAATTATCCATAGTAGCGATATTAATAATGTTGTGTTTATTATGCGTAGTGCACTTAAAATAATTACGACCATATCTAGGAATTGATATGATGGGAGTTTTCCGATTGTTTGCTTGGTGCTTTGATAAACTGAACGCATCATATACATGGTACTATATTGTGATGTTATGAGCCATGGAAAAAAAGAACTACCCTACCCAGGATGCAACAGGAGTGACGAGCATGTGCGGTAGCCCGGTATAGGTTGTGTGTCGCCATGACGGCATCTTGTATGTTGTGATATGCACGCTCTGAAAGTAAACGTTAAGAACTCAGCCAACACGCCTCGTCTGCATTATTCATAAATAGACAGACAACACATATACTCCGCTGCTTCACAGGCCGCTGGATGTAGCCGGCAAAGTATTCCTATGCTAGCAAGCAGGCGTCATTCAGTCCAAAACGACCCGATCTATCCACATCCAGAATTGTCTGGCGGTCGTAAGTGATCCCGGAGTGACCATGCTGTAAGCCAGCCATGAAATTAGTAAAATTGTCCGATATTTTTGCCAAATGTTCCATCTTTACCAAGAGCCCCTCGACGCCGAAATCCGTCCAGGCGCTGCCATCTTGTTAAGAAAAGGCGTTAACAAAATAAAAGCATGTAAACAACATACGCAAATGTGCGATAAAATAATTGTCTGCGTTAATAGATTGATGAGTTAACTCGTAATTAACGCATTAATTTGCCCACCCCTAATATATATATACATATATATATATATATATATATATATATATATATATATATATATATATATATATATATATATATATATATATATATATATATATATATCAGAGCTGTCGACATTATCATCGTGTTATTAAATATGGATGAAAATTAATCGCATTAAGACGCACGCATTTGTTACATGGTCTGTGATTATGAAGAGGGGTGGCCAATTGTAAATAAAACAAAGGTATCTTCTTGGTATTGCAACGTTTTTTGTTTTTTTATCATTGACGCATATCAAGTTTAAAATACCATCAAATACCATAAAGCGAAACACATACTAGTGGATGTTGTCAATCCTCTTGGGGGCTTTTTTGGTAAACGGCTGCCAGTGTCAAATCTAATGACTTTTACTTTTGCTTTTTTTTTAGACATTGTTTTGTCTTGGAGACTCTGAGGTTAAAGCAAGCAGCAGTCACCGTCCTCAGTGAGCAGTGATGGCTGCTACCGGTCAGCTGGTGCTGCTGCGCCGATAGCTAGGTGCTGTAACATGAATGCTAGCTACATCGACAAGAAACAAAGGATAACACTACGCTGGCAAAGTTTACTGATTTAATGTTGTCAACAGTTAAGTTAAACATGTGCCTTTGCTAAATGGACAGCCACCCGTGCAGGTAATCTAACATCTGTGAAGACTCAGATGTAAATCATTTCATCACAGCTCATCTGTCGGAAGAACAAATACAGCAAGGATGAACCAACTGTGTTACACAAACAAGAGCATCAACTTGCAACTACAGACTAAATGGGAATGTATTTTGCTTCCTGGAGAACGTTGGACATCTTTAAGTAATCACAACGTGCTGAGGTTGTATTGTACCAAAAAAGAGAGATCAGCATTGTCATCTGAAAATTTGTTTATGAGTGTATTTACTCCATTATAGTTTAGTAACTGTACCTTGTTTGCGGGATTATTGCTAACTGTAAAGACTTTCCAAATAGGCACTTACTTTGTACTTTACTTATTTTCACCAAATTTTGAGCAAATCAATGACTTGTCGTTACGCACTTAAAAAACTTTACTGTCTGATATTCCGACAACTAGATTGCGTTTGTACTCAAATATTGGGGTATTTTTTGCAGCAAATTGTATTTATGTAAGCAAATAATATATACATATATATATATATATATATATATATATATATATATATATATATATATCCATTTTCTACCGCTTATTCCCTTTCGGGGTCACGGGGGGCGCTGGCGCCTATCTCAGCTACAATCGGGCGGAAGGCGGGGTACACCCTGGACAAGTCGCCAACACAGATAGACAGACAACATTCACACTCACATTCACAAACTAGGGCCAATTTAGTGTTGCCAATCAACTTATCCCCAGGTGCATGTCTTTGGAGGTGGGAGGAAGCCGGAGTACCCGGAGGGAACCCACGCATTCACGGGGAGAACATGCAAACTCCACACAGAAAGATCCCGAGCCTGGGATTGAACCCAGGACGGACTGCAGGACCTTCGTATTGTGAGGCAGACGCACTAACCCCTCTGCCACCGTGAAGCCATATATATATACATATATATATATATATATATATATATATATTAGGGCTGAATAAAAACAAAAATCTTATTATTTGCTTACATAAATACAGATAGCGAATAAATAAATACAATTTACATATATATATATGTAAATGTATGTTTGTGTGTGTGTATATATGTATATATATGTGTATATATATATATATATATATATATATATATATATATATATATGTATATATATATATATATGTATATGTGTATATATATATATATATATATATATATATATATATATATATATATATATATATATATATATATATATATATATACACATATATATATTAGGGCTGGGCAACGATTAAAAATTTTAATCGAAGTTAATCGCACTATTTTTCTGATTAATCGCGATCAACTGCATTGTATACGAGAAGCCCAATAATGAATTCAAAAGTAGTGTGTAGTGCATCTTTATTGGAATATTCTCCCACATGAACAAAGGCGCCAAAACATTTGTTGTGCAAACACAATTTAAATCAGTCCTTGTTAAAACATAGCAGTTAAATAGCAAATTTTATGAAAATCAACTCAAAACATGTAAATACAAACATTTAAGCTTATTGCCACTGCCAGGGTATTTAAGTTATCTTCTTTGTTATGGAAAATGAATATAATCTACATACAAATCTCTGAGCCACAATCATAACATCTGAACAGGCAATTTCTGAGGTAACAGCAGAAACATTTTTTTTTATCAGGGATCTTATGTTTAAAAAACTTATATTATAGGTAGTGGGCTGTTTTAGGGAATTTTTGATCAAATTATCCGTAGTAGCAATATTAATAATGTTGTGTTTATTCTGCGTAGTGGACTTAAAATAATTATGACCATATCTGTTTGCTTGGTGCTTTGATAAACTGAACACATATACATGGTACTATATTGTGATGTTATGAGCCAGGGGAAAAAAGAACTACCCTACCCAGCATGCAACAGGAGTGACGAGCATGCGCGGTGGCCCGGTATAGGTTGTGTCGCCATGACGGCATCTTGTATGTTGTGATATGCACGCTCTGAAAGTAAACGTTAAGAACTCAGCCAACACTCCTCGTCTGCATTATTGATAAATAGACAGACAACACATATACTCCGCTGCTTCACAGGCCGCTGGATGTAGCCGGCAAAGTATTCCCATGCTAGCAAGCAGGCGTCATTCAGTCCAAAACGACCCGATCTATCCACATCCAGAATTGTCTGGCGGTCGTAAGTGATCCCGAAGTGACCACGCTGTAAGCCAGCCATGAAATCTGCAGAATTGTCCGATATTTTTGCTAAATGTTCCATCTTTACCAAGAGCCCCTCCACGCCGAAGCGCATCGGGGCGCTGCCATCTTGTTAAGAAAAGGCGTTAACAAAATAAAAGCATGTAAACAACATACGCAAATGTGCGATAAAATAATTGTCGGCGTTAATAGATTGATGAGTTAACTCGCAATTAACGCATTAATTTGCCCACCCCTAATATATATATATCCTGATGATTGAGGGAACCCCTCATGAAACAGTTCTGTAGAGATGAAGTAGTCTTGTGATTTTTCTCACACATACATACATATATATATATATATATATATATATATATATATATATATATATATGCACGTGTGTGTGTATGTGTGTGTGTGTGTGTGTGTGTGTGTGTGTGTGTGTGTGGACATTTATGCAGGAGGTATCTCTGAAGATGCTTGTTCTGTTATTGGAATAATACCATTCTAGAACAGCAGTAAATGAAGACATTTTAATTTTCAGCAAACCTTGACAAAGATGGTTGAATTGCACTCCTGCAGGGCTTCCATCAGACTAATCACATGAAGACAAACCATCTCTACCATCTAAAGGAAGTACAGCATAAAAACAGTCTTTATTACTGTTTCGCATTATTTGAAGAGCACACTTGCAGTGTGCTGGTAAGGAGAAAGAAAAGCACTCACCACCTTATTGTGCGCCATGAGCTGCAGGATGCTTGGTGTCACACGACTCCAGAACTCCAGTCCTGTGAGAATGGCACCAGACGAGAACTCAGTCTGGTTTTGGTTCTGCAAGGATGGAGCGGCAGCTGCCTGCTCACAGTATATGGTCCATAACTGGGCAAACATGAAGGCGTGGAATAAAGAGCACATGTGCAGCACGGATGTCTGTGTAGGGAAACACATACAAGTACAGTGAGATTCCTTGATTAGAGTGGATGAGATCATTCCTGCCACACCTTAGACTGCTCAGGGAAGCCAATAAGAATGACAATAAGATGATCAGCGATGTGGGAGCCAGTGTCGAGAGGGATGGGCATACAGGAAGTGGAGCCCTGATGCAGGGCGCAGTGTGTGAGGGAGCCCAGAAGAAGCCAAGACAACTGACGTACGTGCGAAACACACTCGATGAATTCCTTTGGCCTGCAAAATAAAACATGACATTGAATACAACATCATGTTCTGTCATCATTAGTGTGATCTTTTTCTCACTTATTATGTCATTATGGTAGTGTGTGTCATTGTGCACTGCTGAGGTTCTGCATGACACTAGGACAATGGCACAATAAGCAAGCACTTAAGATTATATTAATATGATTTTTAAGAACATGAATTTTTCACAGGGCTTTGTTGATGTGGCGACCCAGTCAGTGGTCCCGTTTTGTCCACCCTTTAACTGAATGTCTGTTGTTGAAAGGGTTTGTACAGAACATGTAATTTTGTTGTACTTCTTATTGAATGGTATTCGTTGAATAAAAAAATAACTAAATCAACAGAAACATGAGTGAGTGTGTCACCAAAGTCATTTGAACGTATCACTGCTAATCTGCACCATACTGAAGCAGAATGAGTCTAATGCTAAGGGACGGCATGGCGCAGTGGAAGAGTGGCCGTGCGCAACCCGAGGGTCCCTGGTTCAAATCCCACCTAGTACCAACCTCGTCACGTCCGTTGTGTCCTGAGCAAGACACTTCACCCTTGCTCCTGATGGGTGCTGGTTGGCGCCTTGCATGGCAGCTCCCTCCATCAGTGTGTGAATGTGTGTGTGAATGGGTAAATGTGGAAGTAGTGTCAAAGCGCTTTGAGTACCTTGAAGGTAGAAAAAGCGCTATACAAGAACAACCCATTTATCATTTATTTAATGCCAGCCAAAGATATTAAAATAATATCCAAACGACTGACATTTATCCATGAAAATATGTAAAAGTTGCTAATGGTGTGTTTGACGGAGAAGCAGTTGGAAGGTAGTTTGCTCTCCAGGGTAAATGCTGTATATTATTATTACACTACTTCATAAAACCACTGTAGTTGCTAATAGTGCCCACTATTATTGTATTCCTTCTATCCATCCATCCATCCATCCATCCATTTTCTACCGCGTGTCCCTCTCGGAGTGGCAGGGGGTGTTGGAGCAGCTGCATTCGGGCAGAAGGCACGGTACACCCTGGACAAGTTGTCACCTCATCGCAGACTGCCTTCTATGTAATGTTTTATCTAAAAGTTTGTTTTTCTTTTTAAAGGCAAGTTACATGGTGAAAGTGTGTTGTTTTGTGGGGGCAAGCACCGATTGAATTAATTTCAATTAATTTCATCGGGAGATGTTGCTTTGAGATACAAGTGTTTTGAGTGAAGAGCTCTGTCACAAAACAAATTCAGGTCCAATGTTGAGCTACCATTGCATTTTAAAATAGAATACCCTATTTCCTTGAATTGCCGCCAGGCATATTGTATGCACCTGCCTTGAATTACTGCAGGGTCAAACTAGCTTTGCAAAATAGTTAGCGCATGCTTAATATTACCGCCGGGTCAAACTTGTGACGTCACGAGTGACACTTCCCCTGTCATCATTTTCAAAATGGAGGAGGCTGATTTCAATACCGGTCATTTGAAATTGCATAAAGGGAAGAAGATTAAGAGCTATTCAGTAGGATTTAAGGTCCAAGCTATTGAATACCGGTATGCTAAAAAGAACAGTAAGCAGCAATGTTTTATTAATATACCTGTGGAGCCGACAGTCCGACAGACGAATACTGGTATGCTAAAAAGAACAGTAAGCAGCTAATTTTTATTAATATACCTGTGGAGCCAACGGTCCGACAGACAGGCAGGACACGCTGGAGCCCGGCCTAAGATGACGGCGAGAAGAGGAGACAGCGAGCGAGCGGAGAGGAGAAGTGGGAGAGAGACCTGGACTGAGGTTTTATTGAAAAATAAACAAAGTCAAACTGCTCAAGCCATGTCCTTCCTTGGTGGTCCTGGGAACCCGCAAGACGACGGCTTGAAACCGTCACAATACCGTAGCTGCGTCTGTTGAATATGAATCATTAAATGACTCCATCCTCCTGGTGGTAGAGGGCGCTAGTGATCCTTCTTGCGACTACTCGGCTGCAGAAGAAGTGAAATGAGTGACGTGTTATGTGCTAGAGGAGGTAATAAAGGAAGATCTCAATTGAGACAGAAATACTTTTAAAACTGAAGAAAGATAAGGAAGACTTCTATAAACAAGTTATCGATGCTTTTGATCAGAAGGAGCTGGCATGGACTATATTTATAAGTAAAGGTAAGACCATAATAACATTTTTTTTAATTAAATGTGCTTTTCATGATGGTATCCTTACATCACACTCAAAATGTATACTGCAAGCCTTTGCTAAGTGCCGGAGTGAGATGAGCTTTAAAATATTTAACGCATGCTTACTTTTACCGCATGCCTTTGGTAAGCGCGGGTTTGAGAAGAAGCGGCAATTCAACGATATACGGTATTAACTAATTATGTAGATAAATTAGCATAAAATACATCCTTGCATTAAAATTGACCGTAAATTCTGCGCCAAAACATCAGAGTGATTGACCTCCTTGACTTGTGAGCCTCACCCTTGTTGCATGGTGGAGGGAGGATGGTAAAGCCAAGGAAGATAGCGGACCACAGATTTGTTGTCCCGGTGATTGCCTTTGCTGATCTCCATGGCAGCCACCTGTGCCAAGCCCACTTTAAGGTTGCCCCCGAAAGTGTCCTCGTGCAGCGGCTGGCAGCAAGCCTTCATATGGCTCTGAGGGACACATTGCAAGAGGACACAATGACCTCTGCCAGTAAGAGAGGAAGAAAGTACTTTGATGCTGAAGAAGACTCACTTTGAGCTTGGTCAGCGTGTGCATGTCTGCGATGAAGTCCAGAAGTTCACTTGTGTATTGTCTCATGCATTCCATTGCTGCCGTTGTGCACTGTGGGAAACACACATTTTATTTTTAGGTGCTGTCTTCACTCTCAGATGTTTTTAGAAGCTGCTTAGTTAAATCTCACCCCAGGGAATGTTGAGATCATGTGCTTTTGGATGATGGTGGATTCTGCGAGCCGTGTGCCAATATCTGCACAAATAAACTAAAATGCCACAGCACATTATTTAGGGCGGAACTGGGCGAAAATATTTCTCCTTTTTTTTTTTTTTTTACCTGGACCAGCAGTAGCAGGTTAGTGTCAGGCAGCGAGGATTTGAACTTGAGAGCCTGAAGAAGTTCCAGCACCACAATGCGCGACATGTAGAACTTATCTCGCTCCTATAGATGTGAGGAAAGATAGGAGAGGGGAGAAAATGTACTGATGCAGCAAGACTGCCTTCCTCTATTATAACGCGGCCTTACTCATGCTGCGCGGAGAGCATCAACTCACGAGGCTGAAAAGAGGGGGAAGGACAGGCTGAAGAAAGGGTGGGAGGGAGATGGAGAATAGACAGACAATAGTGAAGCTGAGGAGTAGATTTAGGCCAGTCCAGATTTCTTCTCCCTGAGTCCCAAGCAGCTCAGAGGAGGCTGTCAGGCTGCCTTCTCCCTCCCTGAGGACAGGCTGCTCTCTTTGTTTATCCCTTTCACACAAAGCCCAGCTGCCTGTTTACAAACCACACTGTCATCTTCTGGCTTTCACTTTTGCCTCCTTTTTCTTTATGTGCTCATCTTCGCTTAGGCTAGCCACATGCTCCCTGCAGGAATGCGAAGCAACTCCTTTTTGTCTTTAGTTGTGTTGATAAATAGACAGAAAAAGGCAAAGTAAAGTTGTCTGTACGCATCAACTAAAGATACCTTTCGGCTTACTTGCCAACCCTCCCGGATTTCCCGGGAGACTCCCGAAATTCAGTGCCTCTCCCGAAAACCTCCCGGGACAAATTTTCCCCTGAAAATCTCCCGAAATTCAGGCGGAGCTGGAGGCCACGCCCCCTCCAGCTCCATGAGAACCTGACTCAGCAATGTTGTAACCCTCTTAAACAGGACAATACTGCTATCTACTGTACATAGAATAGAATGTAAATATATTCTACATATATTCTACATTCAAGTGCAGTCAAAGAACATGCAATAGGGAGTCTGTTCTGAAGCCCACAGTAAAGAGACGTAACTTCATCACGTCGCCTGGTTATTGACTCCAACCCAATATTTTACACCGTCGATGGGCAAAATGAAGAAATACGCTTGCCAGTTACAGAACGATTGGAAACAAGAATTCCAGTTTATCCAGGAGAGTTCGAAGGGGAAGGGATATGTTGCCTGTAAATTTTGTAGAACAGACTTCTCATTGAATACTGCGGCCGAACGGATATACTCAGCCATGAACGGTCAGCGAAGCACAAAGCGTCCGTAGCACAGCATCGTTCACAACCCAGTATTATGGGTCACCTCGCAAAATGGAGACCCGATGGTGTAACTTATGCTGAGACAAAGATGGCTATGCTAATAGCTGTAAGCAACATCCCGTTCTCATTTGCGGATGTCTACAACAAATCCGTGAAGGATATGTTCCTGGATTCGGAGATCGCTCGCCGATACGCAAATGGCAGAACAAAGGTTACTCAAATAGTGAAAAGTAAGCGTTTTTTTTTTTTTTTTTTTAGTAACCACCAAGCATAGAACAACTGTGTTTTTATTGCCACCTCCAAGATGGCGGCGTGGAGAAGCTCTTGGTAGAAATGGAACATTTGGCAAAAATACCGGACAATTCTACAAATTTCTTGGCTGGCTTACAGCGTGGACACTCCATGATCACTTACGACCGCCAGACAATTCTGGATGTGGATAGATCGGGCCGTTTCGGACTGAAAGACGCGTGTTTATTGGACCTACTAGCTAGCATGGGAATACTTCGCCGGCTAAATCCAGCGGCCTGTGAAGCAGAAAGAGTATAGTACCAGCGGAGGCCGTCTACAGAACAGACACAAGCGGTGTGATCGGAAGCAGAAACACGGATGCTGAGCTGGGCTAACAACAAAGCAAAAGGCTAATCCCCACAGAACACCGCTTCCCTCCATCTTGAAGCCGGATTTAAATGGAAGACACGAGCCTACTGGTCTGGGTAAGGAGTCAGTTAAGTTAGAACAAGTTTTTTCTGCTATGACTGTTTCAGAGTTGGATATGCGTTCTACCGAGGTGGGAAATTATGATGCGTTCAGTTTATCAAAGCACCAAGCAAACAATCGGATAATTCCCGTCATATCAATTCCTAGATATGGTCGTATTTATTTTAAGTGCACTACGCATAATATAGGCAACATTATTAATATTGCTACTACAGATAATTTGATCAAAAACTCCTTAAAACAGCCCACTACCTATAATATAGGTTTTTTAAACATAAGATCATTGTCTCCCAAAAAATTATTAGTTAATGAGGTCATCAGAGACAATAATCTTAACGCCATAGGTCTCAGCGAAACCTGGCTTAAACCAGACGACTTTTTTGCGCTAAATGAGGCATCTCCTCCCAACTATACGTATGCGCATATTGATCGTCACCTTAAAAGGGGTGGGGGGGTCGCACTAATATACAACGAAAACTTTAACCTTAGTCCTAACATAAATAATAAATATAAATCGTTTGAGGTGCCTACTATGAGGTCTGTCCCACCGCTGCCTCTATACCTGGCTGTTATCTACCGCCCCCGAGAGCCCTATTCGGACTTTACCAATGAATTCTCAGAGTTTGTTGCTGATCTGGTGACGCACGCTGATTATATAATTATAATGGGGGACTTTTATATCCATATGAATACCCCATCGGACCCATCGGACCCACCGTGCGCGGCGCTCCAGACTATAATTGATAGCTGTGGTCTTACACAAAGAATAAATGAACCCACGCATTGCAACGGCGCTCCAGACTATAATTGATAGTTGTGGTCTTACACAAATAATAAATGAACCCATGCATCGCAACGGTAATACGATAGACCTAGTGCTTGTCAGGGGTATCACCGTTTCCAAAATTATGACACTCCCGTACAGTAAAGTAATGTCCGATCATTACCTTATAAAATTCGAGGTTCAGACTAATTTTCGGCAAGCTAATAATAATAATAACTGCTATAGCAGCCACAACATTAATGCTGCCACAACGACAACTCTTGCTGACCTACTGCCCTCGGTATTGGCACCATTCCCAAAGTATGTGGGCTCTATTGATAACCTCACTAACAACTGTAACAACGCCCTGCGCGAAACCATTGATAGTATATCACCGCTGAAGCTAAAAAAGGCTCCAAAAAGGCGTACCCCATGGTTTACAGAAGAAACTAGAGCTCAGAAAGTATTATGTAGAAAGCTGGAACGCAAATGGTGCACGACTAAACTTGAGGTGCACCATCAAGCATGGAGTGATAGTTTAATAACTTATAAACGCATGCTTACCTTAGCTAAAACTAATTATTACTCAAATCTCATCCGCATTAATAAAAACGACCCAAAATTTTTGTTTAGTACAGTAGCATCGCTAACCCAACAAGGGACTCCTTCCAGTAGCTCCACCCATTCGGCAGATGACTTTATGAAATTCTTTAATAAGAAAATTGAACCTATTAGAAAGGAGATTAAAGACAATGCGTCCCAGCTACAACTGGGTTCTATTAACACAGATACGATTGTATACACGGCGGATACTGCCCTCCAAAATAGTTTCTCTCGTTTTGATGAAATATCACTAGAAGAATTGTTACAACGTGTAAATGGAATAAAACAAACAACATGTTTACTTGACCCACTTCTTGGGAAACTTATGAAGAAGCTCTTTGTATTATTAGGTCCATCAGTGCTAAATATTATAAACTTATCACTTTCCTCTGGCACTGTTCCCCTAGCATTCAAAAAAGTGGTTATTCATCCTCTCCTTAAAAGACCTAACCTCGATCCTGACCTCATGGTAAACTACCGACCGGTGTCTCACCTTCCCTTTATTTCAAAATCCTCCAAAAAAATTGTTGCAGAGCAGCTAAATGAACTCTTAGCATCTAACAATCTATGTGAAACCTTTCAATCCGGTTTCAGGGCAAAGCACTCTACGGAGACAGCCCTCGCAAAAATGACTAATGATCTATTGCTAACGATGGATTCTGATGCGTCATTTATTTTGCTGCTCCTCGATCTTAGCGCTGTTTTCGATACTGTCGATCATAATATTTTATTAGAACGTATCAAAACACGAATTGGTATGTCAGACTTAGCCCTGTCTTGGTCTAACTCTTATCTTACTGACAGGATGCAGTGCATCTCCCATAACAATGTGACCTCGGACTATGTTAAGATAACGTGTGGAGTTCCCCAGGGTTCGGTCCTTGGCCCTGCACTCTTCAGCATCTACATGCTGCCGCTAGGTGACATCCTATGCAAATACGGTGTTAGCTTTCACTGTTATGCTGTTATGCTAACTCTACATGCCCCTAAAGCTGACCAACATGCCAGATTGTAGTCAGCTGGAGGCGTGTCTTAATGAAATTAAACAATGGATGTCCGCTAACTTTTTGCAACTCAACGCCAAAACAACGGAAATGCTAATTATCGGTCCTGCTAGACACCGACCTCTATTTAATAATACAACTTTAACATTTGACAACCAAACAATTAAACAAAGCGACTCGGTAAAGAATCTTGGTATTATCTTCGACCCAACTCTCTCCTTTGAGTCACACATTAAAAGCATTACTAAAACGGCCTTCTTTCATCTCTGTAATATCGCTAAAATTCGCTCCATTTTGTCCACTAACGACGCTGAGATTATTATCCATGCGTTAGTTACGTCTCGTCTCGATTACTGTAACGTATTATTTTCGTGTCTCCCTATGTCTAGCATTAAACGATTACAGTTGGTACAAAATGCGGCTGCTAGACTTTTGACAAAAACAAGAAAGTTTGATCATATTACGCCTATACTGGCTCACCTGCACTGGCTTCCTGTGCACTTAAGATGTGACTTTAAGGTTTTACTACTTACGTATAAAATACTACATGGTCTAGCTCCATCCAATCTTGCTGATTGTATTGTACCATATGTCCCGGCAAGAAAATCTGCGTTCAAAGGACTCCGGCTTATTAGTGATTCCTTAAGCCCAAAAAAAGTCTGCGGGCTATAGAGCGTTTTCCGTTCGGGCTCCAGTACTCTGGAATGCCCTCGAGTTGCCCCCTTAGTAGAAGCATTTAAGTTTCACCTTAAAAGTCATTTGTATACTCTAGCCTTTAAATAGACCCCCTTTTTAGTCCAGTTGATCTGCCGTTTCTTTTCTTTTTCTCCTCTGTCCCACTCTCCCTTGTGGAGGGGGTCCAGTCCGATGGCCATGGTTGAAGTACTGGCTGTCCAGAGTCGGGACCCAGGATGGACCGCTCGCCTGTGTATCGACTGGGACATCTCTGCGCTGCTGATCCGCCTCCGCTTGGGATGGTTTCTTGTTGGCTCCACTGTAGACGGGACTCTCGCTGCTGTGTTGGATGCGCTTTGGACTGGACTCTCGCGGCTGTGTTGGATCCACTATGGATTGAACTTTCACACTATCATGTTAGACGCGCTCGACATCCATTGCTTTCGGTCCCCTAGATGGGGTGGGGGAGGTTTGCCCACATATGCGGTCGTCTCCAAGGTTTCTCATAGTCATCATTGTCACCGACGTCCCACTGGGTGTGAGTTCTCCTTGCCCTTATGTGGGCCCTACCGAAGAGTTCGTAGTGGTTTCTGTTGTGGTTTGTGCAGCCCTTTGAGACACTAGACATTTAGGGCTATATAAATAATCATTGATTGATTGATACTGTGTATTTGATAGGTGCCGTCGGAAATTCAACTATTTCTTTTATTTATATATATATATATATATATATATATATATATATATATATATATATATATATATATATATATATATATATATATATATATATATATATATATATATATATATATATATATATAATAAAATAAAAATATATAGCTAGAATTCACTGAAAGTCAAATATTTCATATATATATATATATATATATATATATATATATATATATATATATATATATATATATATATATACATACATATATAAATATATATATACTCCTCCCCTCTTAATCACGCCCCCAGCCAGAGATGGCATTCCACCCTTTTCCGGGCGAGAACCATGGACTCGGACTTGGAGGTGCTGATTCTCATTCCGGTCGCTTCACACTCGGCTGCAAACCGATCCAGTGAGAGGTGAAGATACCAGCCAGATGAAGCCATCAGGACCACATCATCTGCAAAAAGCAGAGACCTAATCCCGCGGCCACCAAACCGGAACCCTTCAATGCCTTGACTGCGCCTAAAAATTCTGTCCATAAAAGTTATGAACAGAATCGATGACAAAGGACAGCCATGGCGGAGTCCAACCCTCACTGGAAACGTGTCTGACTTACTGCCAGCAATGCGGACCAAGCTCTGACACTGATCGTACAGGGAGCGGACCGCCACAATAAGACAGTCCGATACCCCATACTCTCAGAGCACTCCCCACAGGACTTCCCGAGGAACACGGTTGAATGCCTTCTCCAAGTTCACAAAGCACATGTAGACTGGTTGGGCAAACTCTCATGCACCCTCAAGAACCCTGCCGAAAGTATAGAACTGGTCCACAGTTCCACGATCAGGACAAAAACCACACTGTTCCTCCTGAATCCGAGATTCGACTATCCGGCGTAGCCTCCTCTCCAGTACACCTGAATAAACCTTACCGGGAAGGCTGAGGAGTGTGATTCCACGATAGTTGGAACACACCCTCCGGTCCCCCTTCTTAAAGAGAGGGACCACCACCCCGGTCTGCCAATCCAGAGGTACCGCCCCCGATGTCCACGGGATGCTGCAGAGTCTTGTCAACCAAGACAGCCCCACAGCATCCAGAGCCTTAAGGAACTCCGGGCGGGTCTCATCCACCCCTGGGGCCTTGCCACCGAGGACCTTTTTAACTATCTCAGCAACCTCAGCCTCAGAAATAGGAGAGCCCACCACAAACGCCCCAGGCACTGCTTCCTCATAGGAAGGCGTGTTGGTGGGATTGAGGAGGTCTTCGAAGTATTCCTTCCACCTATCCACAACATCCGCAGTTGAGGTCAGCAGAACACAATCCGCACCATACACGGTGTTAATAGTGCACTGCTTCCCCTTTCTGAGGCGGCGGATGGTGGTCCAGAATCGCTTCGAAGCCGTCCGGAAGTCGTTTTCCATGGTTTCCCCGAACTCCTCCCATGTCCGAGTTTTTGCCTCTGCGACCGCTGAAGCTGCACACTGCTTGGCCTGTCGATACCTATCCGCTGCCTCCGAAGTCCTATGAGACAAAAGAACCCGATGGGACTCCTTCTTCAGCTTGACGGCATCAATCACCGCTTGTGTCCACCAACGGGTTTTAGGATTACCGCCCCGACAGGCACCAACTACCTTCCGGCCACAGCTCCAATCAGCCGCCTCGACAACAGAGGTGCGGAACATGGTCCACTCGGACTCAATGTCCAGCACCTCCCTCGTGACATGTTCAAAGTTCTTCCGGAGGTGGGAATTTAAACTTTCTCTGACAGGAGAATCTGCCAGACGTTCCTAGCAGACCCTCACAATGCGTTTGGGCCTGACAGGTCTGTCTGGCATCCTCCCCCACCATCGCAGCCAACTCACCACCAGGTAGTGATCGGTAGAAAGCTCCGCCCCTCTCTTCACCCGAGTGTCCAAAACATGAGGCCGCAAATCCGATGACACAACTACAAAGTCGATCATGGAACTGCGGCCTACGGTGTCCTGGTGCCAAGTGCACATATGGACACCCTTATGTTTAAACATGGTGTTTGTTATGGACAAACTGTGACGAGCACAGAATTCTAACTACAAAACACCACTCGGGTTCAGATTCAGGCAACCATTCTTCCCAATCACGCCTCTCCAGGTTTCAATGTCGTTGCCAACATGAGCGTTGAAGTCCCCCAGTAGGACAGGGGAATCACACGGGGGAGCACTTTCCAGTACTTCCTTTAGTGTACCCAAAAAGGGTGGGCACTCTGAACTGCTGTTTGGTGCGTAAGCACAAACAACAGTCAGGACCCATCCCCCCACCCGAAGGCGATGGGAGGCTACCCTTTTTGTCCACCGGGTTGAACTCCAACGTGCAGGCTTTGAGCCGGGGGAAACAAGAATTGCCACCCCAGCCCGTCGCCTCTCACTGCCGGCGACGCCAGTGTGTAAGAGACTCCAGCCCCTCCCGATAGAAGTGGTTCCAGAGCCCTTGTTGTGCGTCGAAGTGAGTCCGACTATATCCAGCCGGAACTTCTCCACTTCACGCACTCGCTCAGGCTCTTTCCACCCAGCTCACTTTGCACCCGACCTCTATGGCCCCTGCTATGGCTAGTGAGCCCATTGGAGGGGGGACCCACGTTGCCTCTTCGGGCTGTGCCCGGCCACCAGGCGTTCGCCATCGTGCCCCACCTCCGGGCCTGGCTCCAGCGGGGGGCCCTGGTGACCCGCGTCCGGGCGAGGGAAATCTGGGTCCTCTTCTTCATAAAGGTCTTCGAGCTGCTCTTTGTCTGATCCCTCACCTAGGACCTGTTTCCCTTGGGAGACCCTACCAGGGGGCATAAAGCCCCCGAACAACATAACTCCTAGGATCATTGGGACACGCCAACTCCTCTACCATGATAAGGTGGCAGCTCAGAGTAATCTCTAACAACATTTCTGAATTGCAGTCTAGATAACAGAAACATATGCAAAATTAATTATGTAGATTGTATCAGCAGCACATTTGTGCATCTAGAATGACTCAACCATAAGGAACTGTGAAATGAAAGACATATTTTCTAGTAGGAAATATATTACGGCAATCCTGAATGAAAAACAATGAACGTCATTGAAAAAAACGCCAGCGGGCACCAAAACTCATTAATTAAATTCATTTTAATCTGCCCCATAAGTCATCCAGCAGCTATAAAGCTGTAAAAGGAAATTCTGAATAGACGTTGTGTCTATTATTTTCTATTTCTCTCTGTCTAAATATGCCGACACACACACGTATGATGGAGGACTCTCGTCTGTCTTTGCAGCGCGAGCACCTCTTTTCTCACAGCTGTGTACGTCTGTGTCAGATGGCACATCCCTTTCACATGTGCTAAATAAAACGCAAAATAGTGCTCCCAAAACGGTTATGAGTGTTAATAAACCACATTGCACAAGCTGATTAATACATTTACTTTTTCTCCTCCAGGTATTTTGGGTGTTTTGATGATGGGCATGTATTCTGCATATTAATGAAGACAGAGAAGCAAAATAGTTTGCTCTCCTTATTCTGCTCACTAAACAGACGCAATCCACTTAGTACACATTTAGTAGATCTGTGAAGTTTGCACATGTTTTAGTACACCCAAACCTTTAGTCAATCAGGCCTTAAATGTCCAAATAAGCTCCGTGATGTCACAACGTAGCCAGACTGCAAAACCCCATGAACAGAGGCATCCAAAACTACGTGCACGTTAATTAAAAAATGCATGAACCACATCATTTGACAGGTTGGCATTGTTGAACATGTGTATTAACATTGTAACACTTGAAGGTGAAAAATGAAAAAAATTCTCTCCTTTTAAGTTTGCTTTATTTACATTTTAATTTTCGTATATACTTTAGTTAAAATGCATTTAGTCCTGTTACGCTGATACACAGGTGTAAAACTGAAGCCCACAACAGCAAAACACCTGGAAAAGTGTGTAAATGGGGCTTTTTGTGCCGTGTCCGACTACATTTTTTCTTTCCTCTATATTATTAGACACAAAACCCTTCCAAGAATTTTCTTTTTTGTCATTGACACCCTTTTTGAAATTTTTCTACAAAAGCTGCACTTTAACACCTGCTTGTCACTTGGATTTATGATTGCAAAGCAGTTTTACTATCAGTTTGTGGGCATACGATATAATAATCAAATGAAAGGAGAAATTGTGTAACAATAGCATGTGGAGATTATACATTTGTATGATTATCCTTCATTTTGCAATTATAAGTGGCAGCCATAACTGCGATGTGGACCATGATAAAAAAAAAATAGTTGGACACCCCCTGCATCATTCAGATCCCCTGCAGGCCAAGGGATAGAAAAAAGTAGTTTTTTCTTTGACTGGGTAGGTAAAATCATGTCACTATGTGCCTCACCTCAGCCGCACCGGAACTCTCTAAATTCAAACGACTCCTTCAGTAAATAGACACCCATGACCAGTAGTTGATGCATATCATTACAACCATCGGTTTAAAAAAAGCGATACTTTACAACTTTACATTCTGGATCCTTCTCGGAGGCTGCCATTAAAAGAAACTGCATAGGACAGGGTCCAATAGTAATTGTTCATAGTGACTCTGGGTTTTGAAGAGCGGATATTGTAGAGCGAGGAATCGCGGGTGGAGAAAATCAATACTGCAGGAGACATAAAGCATGCGGTGTTGACAGTGGTGGAGGATTGAGAATCCACAAGGCCAAACGGCGCAGACAAGCCTGGCTCCATCTCTGTCTGAGACGGCACCTCAGAAACACACTATAGACCCGAGGCCCTATGGTACACCAACTAATCATGTTAATCGATGCTGGATGATTGCCTACTTAATCATGGGGGACACATGGCTACATTTCTGGCTGCCTGGGGAGTCAGGCAAGTTGGCGCACCACCAAAAAATTACGACATTAAGGCCTGCAAAACAACACAACTCAACATTTTTATCACTGCTAATCTGTGTAAAAGGTTTAACCCTTTAAAGCGCGGAAAGTTTGACGGTTCACAATATTCAAAACATGTTGTTGGTGTGGATACAACTGAATAGCAGGCTGTTGGACTCGGATCTGTTTCTTATGATGCCCTTTTGGAGAAATGAGGAGCAACAGATTGAATCAATGCAAGATAAATTACCCTGTCCTGTTTCAGAGTAGCAGCAGAAACTCAAAAATGGCATCAGTTATTTTGCTGGGCTTGCAGCGTTCAATGTAATCAGTGACAGTAATAACTTTGATTGTGAAAAACTAATAAACAAGATTTTTCTTTAAAGCAAATAAGGTCAACTTTCTTGAGGGTCAGAACTGAAGTTATGTGGATGGTTAACATACTCCGTTATTATGCGTTGAGAAGGGCACAGAAAGCTTTCAAAGAATGTAATACAAACGTACAGTTATTCTCAAAGTTGTTTAATTATTAGACAAATGGTCAATGTCTTATGCGCAACTCACTGATGTTTTGCTTGACAGTCGCCACAATATACCACAAGTGCTTGTCAGTCATCGAAAGATGGTGATTACACAAATTACCCAAAAGTTACAGTGAACATTTTGCAGATTGCAATGAGATGTGCGAGAAATTTTAAGTCAAACTGACTCAAACCTAACTTGCTTAGGGGTCTCTGCAAGTGTAGTCCTGGCAAAGCTAGGCCACTACAGTATATAGTCCAGAATCACGTTTAGTTATGTGACTGAATTGTCAATAAATACTAGAAGAAGCTATCAGCAAGATGCATCGTGGCAGGAGTTTGGCTAACATAACTATAAACCCTGTGATTCCCAATTTTTTTTGTTACCAAGCACCACTTCAGAAAACACTTGGCTCTTATCACCATAATGACTAACAAAATACAGTAGCTTAGCAGGCCTAAGTAGTCATTCAAACAAGGCAGAGCTTTTATTTCACAGATATATTTGATATTTTTGGCCACTTTAACATTAAACACATTTTGAACAGTAACACTGGGTTTGACTATAGGAAAATAAAACACGTATCACTTAATTAAGTGATTCTATGGTGTACCACTAGATGGAGTCTGCGTACCACAGTTTGAGAGTTACTGATTTAACCCATGCATATAAACAGAAGGTTGTGACATTGTTGGAGAATGTCAGAAGCACGTATATTGTATTCACTTCAGGGCAATTGCTCGTCAACAGTTTGAACACAGCAGGAGGTCATTACTCAACATAACAGTATTTTGCTGTCATTAAAATGATGCTACTGTATAACCATCACACAGAAGGTAGATAATCAATACACAGAGCTACTACTAATGGAGAACAGTAAATAAAAACTATGTCAACTCTTAATATGTACTCTGAGAATATTTAGAGTTTGCAGCACAAAAAGGTGCTGCAAAGCATGCTGGGAGACGCCATCACTTCCGTGGCTGGGGTGCTTTCGGTTTTCAATTAAAAAAAAAAAATTGTTGCTAAGGTTATGTGTTTAGACTGAGTTAGTCAGTTGTTGTTAACCTGTTCACCTGTGATATTAGTTAGTTAGTAGTACACTGGTACCTCAGGACAGGAGTCCCCCAGCTTCTGAGCGACATTTAACCATGAAAATATGGTGAATTTGCCAATGGCATGTTTGATGGAGAAGCAGTTTTAAGTAGAAACTGTAGAAGTTTGCCCTCAAAGGTACATGTTATTACATTACTTCTAAAACTACAGTAGTACCTCAACTTAAGTTCAACTAGTTCTGTGACAAAGCTCTTAACTCAAAACACTTGAATGTCAAGTCAACATCTCCCACTGAAATTAATTGAAAGCAATTGGTGCTTGACCCCCAAAACAGCACTCATTTAAGAAAAAACTAACTTTTCGATTAAAAAAAAATACCTTACAAAAATAATATAATCAAATGTATTACAAACAACCACAGTACTTTATGAAGTAATGTAATAATGTACATATACCTTGGACAGTAGACTTCTATGTTATTTCCTTCCAGCTGCACAACATCAGCAGCTTCTTCATTGTTTTGTGTATAAATGTCTGCCATGCACAATTTATCCTAAAATTATTGGCTGGCATCATCGTCTCATTCTTCCCCAGTATGGTGCAGACAAACTTCTCAAAGTCTGCAACACGCTCTGTCAGGTTTTTGATTATATTTTAAACTTTTAAAACAAAGTTGTGTCAATGTCCAGCAATAAGCTAATGCTAGTGAGTAAGACAGGATGTTTTGAGTGGATGTTACAGGGTTGATTGTGGCATCTGCTACACCAACTAATCGCAGGGATGCTTGCAACTGAAATTTATGCTTGCAACTTGAAGCACAACAGTTAGCCAAGGGAGCTCTTATCTCATAACACTCTCAGGTTAGTGCACTCTTAAATTGAGGTACCATCGTATTCTAGTTGTTTGTAGTACATTCTGTTGTATTGTTTTTCACACAGTATTTCTTATCTAGAAGATAGTTTTCATTTTCAAAATGCATGTTGGATTTTAAAATGGTGCTGTTGTATGGGCCTGTGAGCCATGAGTTTGAGAACACTAATACTTCATGTTGGTTGAACTAGTGTTTAATAACAGCGCCCTCATGTGGCGTATTTTTCTAGTAATAATAGCACATGCAACACAGTCGGAGTGCATGTTTTGCCAAGTGTTCACCCTTTTGTGTTGAACAGTTCAGGAGGAGAAGAATAAATAAGAAATAAACTACTACAAAGGCCATTCCACGGAATTACTGCCATTAAAATTCTCAAGAAATACATATAGGTGCGCAATAAAATTACCTGTAAAAAATACTTTTAAAAATGTTTTTAAAAAAAGCAAAGTGATGATCTGATTACATATGTGTTAAAAAAAAATTAAATACCTCAAACACTGGAAAATAGCATCTGTTGCCTTTCCAAAAGATTGACTTTACCCTGGAAAATAATAATTGAAAGCATTCAGAAATGTTATACGTTTTTTTTTTTGGTTTTTTTATGGAAAAAAAAAGTGCCAACATGGCACTGCCATATTTATAATTTATATAAATGTTTTTATTAAATTTGACAGGTATTACAATTTATAATAAAACAGTAATCACATTGTCCCTGTTTTTTCCCACCCACTTCCGATAACAATAACCCAACACATACCCCATACACACAATTCTCCTACGTGCTAATAAGGATGCAAAGGCGATACTATCCTTAAATGTTCTCCTTATTTGGGGATCTGATACCGTACCAAAAATAGCCATTTCTGCACATGGTGTCAGATTTAAATCCAAAGCCAGAGCAAGGTGTTTGAAAATAGTTGTCTAATAATCCAGCAAATGGGGACAAGACCAAAACATGTGCGTCATGTTTGCGGGTGACATGTGACATCTGTTACAAGTATCCGAGGTATTGGGGTATATTTTGGACAGTTTGAAATTAGTGAAATAGATACGGTGGACAACCTTGAATTGTATTAAATTAAGCCTTGAACAGGATGTACTGTTGTTAATTTAGGTTAAGGCAGAATCCCAATCTCCATCATCTATAGATCTGCCAAGCTCTTCTTCCCAATTCCCTCTGATTTTATCAAGAGACGCTTTACCAAACTGGGACATTAAGATGTTGATTTTGGAGATTAGGCCTTTCTGATTTGTGGGAATATCTTAAATTGAGTCACTTAGCGAATTAGGTGGAGTATTAGGGAAAGAGAGACTATTCTATTTAACAAAATTACGAAACTGAAAGTATCGAAATAGGTGAGATTTTGGTAGGTCCAATTTTTCACACAGTTCACTGAAACTAGCAAAGATATCACCAATATATAAGTCTTTTAGCCTGCTAAGGCTTGACTGCTTCCATAGAGAAAACGCTACATCTGTGCTAGGAGGGAGGAAGAGGTCGTTATCATGAATGGGGCTATGGTTGGATAAGGCCTGCAGGCTGAAAGTATTTCTAAATTGAGACCAGATTATAAGGGTAGAAATGACAATTGGACTACAAGTAAATTGGGATGGTCGATAAGGTAATTTTGATGTAAGCGGATCCAAGAGAGAGGTAGAACAGGAACTAGCTTCAGATTTGCACAAGATTAATTCAGGTTTTTGGATCCAGAGAGTCACTTTGTGTATGTTAGCTGTCCAATAGTAGGGTTTTAGATTAGGGAGTAATAAACCACCTACGGACCTATGCCTTTGCAGGAACTCTCTCCTAATCCTGGGAGTCTTGCCTTTCCATATAAAGGATGAAATTAGTTTGTTTATTATGCAAAAAAAGGAATTGGGTAAAAAGATAGGCAAACATTGAAACAGATACAAAAATCGAGGAAGGATATTAATTTTGACGCAGTTCACCCTGCCAGCTATAGTTATGTTTAAATCTAGAAGAAAGGCATGTTAGATGTTAAAATGGTGCTGTTGTATGGGCCTGTGAGCCATGAGTTTGAGAACACTAATACTTCATGTCGGTTGAACTAGTGTTTAATAACAGCGCCCTCATCTGGCGTATTTTTCTAGTAATAATAGCACATGCAACACAGTCGGAGTGCATGTTTTGCCAAGTGTTCACCCTTTTGTGTTGAACAGTTCAGGAGGAGAAGAATAAACTTTAAAAAAACTACTACAAAGGCCATTCCACGGAATTACTGCCATTAACGTTCTCAAGAAATACATATAGGTGCGCGATAAAATTACCCCTAAAAAATACTTAAACATTTTTTTTTTTTTTAAAAGCAAAGTGATGATCTGATTACATATGTCTTTAAAAAAATTAAATACCTCAAACACTGGAAAATAGCATGTGTTGCCTTTCCAAAAGATTGACTTTACCCTGGAAAAAAATAATTGAAATCATTCAGAAATGTTATATGTTTTACGTATTTGTGTTACTATCTACAGTTTTCTTATTTTCTTTAAGAAAAAAAGAAATTGTGGTGTCCCTGGGTTTGCACTCAGTCCTGTTACCATAACACTTACCCGTTTAGAAAGATTTAAATAATAAATATATATATATATATATATATATATATATATATATATATACATATACATATATATATATGTATATATATATATATATATATATATATATATATATATATATATATATATATATATATATATATATATATATATATATATATATATATATATATATATATATATATATATATAATTATACAAACTCCGTTTCCATATGAGTTCGGAAATTGTGTTAGATGTAAATATAAACGGAATACAATGATTTGCAAGTCATTTTCAACCCATATTTAGTTAAATATGTTACAAAGACAACATATTTGTTGTTCAAACTGATAAACATTTATTTTTTTTGCAAATAATCATTAACTTTAGAATTTGATGCCAGCAACACGTGACAAAGAAGTTTGGAAAGGTGGCAATATGTACTGATAAAATTGAGGAATGCTCATCAAACCCTTATATGGAACATCCCACAGGTGTGCAGGCTAATTGGGAACAACTGGGTGCCATGATTGGGTATAAAAGCAGCTTCCATGAAATGGTAAGTAATTCACAAACAAGGATGGAGTGAGGTTCACCAATTTGTAAGCAAATTGTCGAACAGTTTTAGAACAACATTTGTCAACGAGCTATTGCAAGTAATTTAGGGATTTTACCATCTACTGTCCGTAAAATCATCAAAAAGTTCAGAGAATCTGGAGAAATCACTGCACGTAAGCGATGATATTACGGACTTTTGATCCCTCAGGCGGTACTGCTTCAAAAACCGACATCGGTGTGTAAATGATATCACCACATGGGCCCAGGAACACCTCATACAACCACTGTCAGTAACTACAGTTGGTCGCTACATCTTTAAATTCAAGGTAAAACTTTACTATGCAAAGTCAAACCCATTTATCAACAATATCCTGAAACGCTGCCGGCTTGGCTGGGCCCGAGCTCACCTAAGATGGACTGATGCAAAGTGGAAAGGTGTTCTGTGGTCTGACGAGTCCACATTTCAAATTATATTTGGAAACAAAGGACGTGGTGTCCTCCAGAACAAAGAGGAAAATAACCATTCGCATTGATATAGGCGCAAAGTTCAAAAGCCAGCATCTGTGATGGTATGGGGATGTATTAGTGCCCAAGGCATGGGTAACTTACACATCTGTGAAGGCACCATTAATGCTGAAAGGTCCATACAAGTTTTGGAGCAACATATGTTGTCATTTGAGCAACGTTATCATGGACGCCTCTATTTTTTTCATCAAGACAAGTGATACAACAGCGTGGCTTCGTAAAAAAAGAGTGTGGGTACTTTCCTGGCCCGCCTGCAGTCCAGACCTGTCTCCCATCGAAAATGTTTGGCGCATTATGAAGCGTAAAATACGACAGCAGAGACCCCGGAATGTTGAACGACTGAAGCTTTACATAAAACAAGAATGGGAAAGAATTCCACTTTCAAAGCTTCAACAATTATTTTCATCAGTTCCCAAACGTTTATTGAGTGTTGTTTAAAGAAAAGGTGATGTAACACAGTGGTGAACATGCCCTTTCCCAACTACTGTGGCACGTGTTGCAGCCATGAAATTCTAAGTTAATTGTTATTTGCAAAAAAAAGTTTAGGAGTTTGAACATCAAATATCTTGTCTCTGTAGTGCATTCAATTGAATATGGGTTGAAAAGGATTTGCAAATCATTGTATTCCATTTGTATTTACATCTAACTCAATTTCCCTACTCATATGGAAAGGGGGTTTGTATTATTCTACTGTAGTAGTTCTCAAACTTAATAACCAACATTAAAAAATAGTAGTGTAGTAGGCCTAAGTATTCATTAAAAAGGTTTAATTTAACAACTACACTTAATATTTTTGGCTACTGTAAGCCCGTGAAGTAGGGATAAAGCTAACCACAAAAAGTTTATTCTGTCCTTCCAGAGAAGCAGAAACTGAAAAACTTGGTCTTATGTTGATAAACAAGTTTAAGTTTTACTCCAAGCAGCAATACAACAATAACATCATCCCTGGCGAGCATGTTACAACATCTGGGGTAATATAACACAGTTTGAATACTTAATTAAGTGATTATTTGCTGTAGCACTAAATGGAGCCCATGTATCACTAGTGGCACAGCCATCTATAGAAAAAGTATGGACAACACGGTTTAAGACGATCTCCTAAATGATTGGTCAAAAGCCCCTCACGTGACTGCACGGCGCCATGTTGGATACCATTTTGGAGCTGCTGCTAAGCAACACAGAACTTCCTCATTAGACACTTATTTTAATTGAAGAGTGTTTTGCCGTGTAAACATTCCCTATTGTGTGGCCTCGCGACGCTCCACTTGCCTAAAATGCGGGAAGCATTTGTATCTTAACGAAAAAAAATATTAATAGGTAAGCCGGGAAGGCTGGAGTGCCAATGAGTGACAACAGTCATTTGTGCAAGTTAAGCAAACATACAAACACATGAGAAATGTGGTATATATCTCACTACAAGTAACAGTGAAATAATACACTTTGCATGACAAAATTTAGCTTCAAAATTGCCCCCTTTTCTTCACCTATAATCCAACTGTGAAGTGAATTATATTTATATAGCGCTTTTCTCTAGTGACTCAAAGCGCTTTACATAGTGAAACCCAATATCTAAGTTACATTTAAACCAGTGTGGGTGGCACTGGGAGCAGGTGGGTAAGTGTCTTGCCCAAAGACACAACGACAGTGACTAGGATGGCGGAAGTGGGAATCGAACCTGCAACCCCCAAGTTGCTGGCACGACCACTCTACCAACCGAGCTATACCGCCCAAATAATACATATTGCAGTAAGAAGCAGGATGAGTTTAGTATTCAAGTATAGTGATGATAACACCAGGAAGCTATGCAGACTCACCACAGCAAAATAAATTAAAAATATTCCAAAAACCAAAAGTAAAAGCACAGGCATAGTGCAGTGATTACAACTAATAAGTGAAGTGAATTATTTTTTATATAGCGCTTATTCTCTTGTGACTCAAAGCGCTTTACAGAATGAAACCCAATATCAAATTTTTACATTTAAACTAGTGTGGGTAGCACTGGGAGCAGGTGGGTAAAGTGTCTTGCTCAAGGACACAATGGCAGTGACTAGGATGGCGGAAGTGGGGATCGAACCTGCAACCCTCAAGTTGCTGGCACGGCTGCTCTACCAACCGAGTTATACCGCTCATACATTGGATGCAGACACCGCAATGTACATACTTCACACCAAAGTCATCATTTCAGTTTAAAAATCACGGTTCTAATGTATATTGACTATAATTATAAATTTTATGTTTAACATTTCTTTCCTTCTTCCAAACGACATACCGTATTTTACAGACCACACTGCCAATAAGCGGGTCTATTCAGTTCTATTTTCATACAAAAGGTGCACCTGATTATAAGGCGCATTAAAGAGGTTATATTATGATTTTTTTTCCTACGTTTAAAACACTTCCTTGTAGTCTACATAACATGTAATGGTGGTTATTTGGTCAAATTGTTGCATAAATTATGTTTAACAGACCATCTTCAAACCGCTTTCTGACCTTCTCTGCAGGATGCGCCATTTTGTAGGCGGCCTTATTGACGTGCCTCTACTTTGACAGCGTTTTCTACCCGTCACTTGTAGTTTTTATCGTTTTCATTGCGAGTCTACTAAAAAATTTAAGTTAGAACTACGTTGTAATAAAAATGGTAACAGTGGAGGATGAATGCACCACAAGAAGAATACAGAGGAAAAAAAGAAGCTTATTGACTACGGCGCAGACTACAATGGCAGGCACACGCACATGTTTGAGATTTATACAGATCCCAAATACACATCAGCAGGAACCAATAGGTAAGAAAAGTTGGTTTTGCTAAAATAAGTCGAAACAAAACGCTAGATAATTTCCCTCCTACTAGGGGCCGTTTTAGGGCCCTTCTACACACACCATAATAATAGCCGTATGTTGAAGCACGTCTGACTACGATAGCCGTAATGCCACGGCAATACATCAAGCGGTGCGGCGTCGTAGCTTACCAAAGTCGTACTAACACATTTTGACAGATTTTTGAGCGCTGTGTGTAATGTTCTATATTCTCAATGAAACATCAAAGTTTTGGCCTGGCTTGTGAATGTCATTGATTGAAGAGGTGTCAACCTGCAGCCCACACATTTTCCTTATGTGTGACTGCCATCTACTGGTCAAATTCAGCATTAGACCATGTAACAAACAAAATTGGTAAACGCAACCAGAATTAATCCGTATATTGGGGCACGATTTTTGAGAAAAGTAAAGGCTTTTAAGTGTGCCGTATTGGTTCGAAAAATACTTGAATTAATTGTTTTATTTTCAAAATACTTTTTTGGTAAATCAATGTAATGTGCTTAGTGTGTACATGGTGTTAGCAAAAATACCATGTGGCTATTGTTCATGTATTTGCTCGTTCCATCCATCCATCCATCCCCTTTCGGGGTCGCTGTGGATGATGAGCGGTAGGCTGCCTAAAAATTCACTTTTGTCATTTTGCACTTGTTACTAAAATCAGTCAGTTTGGCTTGGGAACCTTACAAAAACATAACAAAGTTGCCTGATATGGGCAAACATACATGTTGGGTAGCTCAATACCAGATTTAAAGTTAAAACGACTGTTGAGAGTGCAACTAAAGCAAATGGCATGGACTTGCGTGTAAATATATTGTGAATGTTAAATGGAGGTATGAATATAGCCAAGAGTACCTTGTTAAAAGCTTTGTAACACAATCCACACAGCTCCACCAAGTAGGAGAGGCTGAAGATGCCATACTGGATGACAAAGCTCAGCAGCTTGGAGAAAGGCTCCAGGAGACTCTGTAGGACACATGAGATTAGATGTTAAAGGTCAGGATTTGTATAAATTAGCTTCCCAAAATCTTCTCTGGGCTTACCCGAGTTGCATTTGTGGTTGGAATTTTCAGTAGGCAAATTATAATCCTCAGACTGGAATCCATGGGGCACTGAGGGACAGACAAATTGAAGAGTTTTCTAAGTACAAAAGTTTGTGCAACTATTCCTCACACTGGAACAACTACATGTGCATGAATAAAATGATCAGAGACACTTTAATTTGACCTCCAAGGTCAACAGCGGCGGAGTCAAATCAATGAGAATCTCCAGATTCAGTCCCATTAAACCTGACAAGGGCACTGCTCCATGCTTTCTCCCTGAGCAATAATCACATCAAAGCATATCAGGCGCAAACTAAGTGAGCGGCGGCGTCAATAATACCTTCAGAGGGAGCACAAAGGGCAGTTTAGTAAGGAAGGCCTGGAACTGGTTGCAGATGGTGGTCCACAGGTTGCTTGGAGAGTCCATGGGGAGTGCCTCCATGAAGGTGGCGATGTTGTCCAGGCAGTGGAGCATTGTGCCACCTGCTGGGAGACTCTTTTTGTTGTTCAGGCCCTAGAGGGGAGTGCACATACAGCATAAATGGGTTATGTAACGGTCATTCTAAGCAAAGAGATATTTCCATTTAAGTGATCATTCAGTAGTGATCAATCACAATGCTCATAATAACGAGGCCAGCGGATTTAGGACACCGAAGCGCAGATAAATGCTCACGTGGGCAGCCGCCTCGCTGCTCATGTGTAACAGTCCAACAATAACAACAGTCATCTGGTGCAGTTGTGCATGGTAATAAGGCAGGGCGTTCCTGATGATTTCTTCTTTAAGATCAGCTTATGTTGCTTGGCTGGGGACAAACAATCCCTTTGCTTTGACAAGAGCGCCTCCTGCTGGTAAGAAGACAAACAAGGCGAAAACTCACCTCCAGCAGCATGTTGAGGGCAGCAACAGAACTCAACTCATTGAAATCTATCAGCGACAAGGCAAGCGTCCGTAGGAAACTTCCGTCTGTAAAGTAGAGAAGAGGTTGTCAGTAAATGTAAATCTGAGGTTTCATAGAGAGAACTCGGAGCTGACCTTTAATGTTGCTTTGGAAGAGCTGTGGCAAGATGCCATTAGGAGCCAGCTGGTGGAACATGCAGCGGAGGAACTGCTTAGCCACACCTGCAACATTCCCTGGGATCAACATACTGCAAAACATCATATGGAGGGAGGCACATTAATTATTACACGCAATATCTATAAAAGTGGATATCTGTGCATTTCTCCGGCGTGAAAGCTTCATGACATACCTCTCTGCTTGTCCGGAAAAATTAGCGCTGGAAGCCAACCTGAGAGAAGCAGTGGGTTAGGAATCCAGTGTCCAGGATTTGAATCATGCATGAGTTGTGAGGGTTACTATTATGAAACTGCATGGATGTAGGTAGCAGGGAGGCCGGGCTCATGTATACCTGCCCACAGACTGCATGATGTCCAGAAGCATAGGAGCAGCCAAATCAGGGCTGAGGTGGATGAACATGGAAAGAACCACCACCGCCAGGCCAAGAGTCTCTTCGTCATATTCCTCCAGGACTGCCGCGCAGTCGCGACACCTAAAGATAGAAACATAGTAGGTACTAGATCAGCATTTTTGCTAGTATAATACATCCAGATTAATATATCTCATCAGATTGTATATGTTGTGCTTTTGTAGGAGGTAAAAAGAGAGTTACAGTGGATCCAGAGAGTACTAATACCCTTTGTCACCGTTCTACAGTACAACAAAGCTGATATGCAGACTATTTTGTATTCTTTAAATAACTTGTAATCATATCTACTGTCATTTGAATCCTAAATAAATGATTAGGGTGCTTTATGCATTTGATGTGAAAACATCTGTTCATTTAAGTAATTTCCTGTGAGAAATAGGTCTTGTAGAATATAGCAGAGGCCCTAAGCAAAATTGTATCTTGGAGCCTGCTTGCTACAATTAAAAACGTTTTTCACAATTTTTAATTGATGTGAAACAATTTTTATGCCTTTTTTTTAATTAAAACTTGATTTTAATTTAATGCATGTTGTCTGGTGAAAACATATCATTGGAAAAAAAATTGTTCCATAACTACTTTTGTAGTGGAACAATATCTCGTCCAATTTCTATACCGCCAATCAACATTAGGGTCGCTGGTAAGCTCAAGCTTATCTGAACAGAATTGGGGTGAGAGGCAGGGAACACCCAAAACTGAACTCCAGCCAATGGCAGGGCACATATAAACAAACTCCTCGTCCAGTGGTTCTTAACCTGGGTTCGATCGAACCCCTGGGGTTCGGTGAGTCGGCCTCAGGGGTTCGGCGGGGCCTCCGCCGCGGAGGTCAAGACACATTCGACTCATCATGTAAATAAAAACGTCTCCCTATCGCCATACTATGGATACCCCCAAACAATGTTCCCTCCAATTTTCCCTCTGATTCACAGGTGTGTAATTTGTTTTTCAAACTTTGTTTGTTCTTTGAACAAGATGATGTTCATGCACGGTTCATTTTGTGGACCATTAAAAAAAACAAAAAAACATATAACTTTGTCTTGAATTTGAGAAAAAAAAAACATTTTATTTTTCGCGAAAGAAGGGTATTTGAAACTGGCGGGGTCCGATACATCTAACAAGGTTAAGAACCACTGTCCTAGTCACGTTTGCAGTCACACAAATTTATAGTCTCTATTTACCTAACATTCATATTATTGAAATGTGGGAGGAGTCCAGAGTACCTGGAGAAAACCAACGCACGCACAGGGGTAGCATGCAAACTCCACACAGAGATGCCCAAACCCAGATCTTCTGACTGTGGGGCCTAAATGCTCACCACCAGGTCACCATGCATCATTAACATCATTAAAACATACATTTTTCTTAAATGCTCACAACTCTCTTTCGACCAAGATTCGACTCAGTACCATTGTGTTTAAAGACGTGCACTAATGTAAGTTTTGATTGATTGATTGATACTTTTATTAGTAGATTGCACAGTACAGTACATATTCCGTACAATTGACCACTAAATGGTAACACCCGAATAAGTTTTTCAACTTGTTTAAGTCGGGGTCCACGTTAATCAATTCATGGTACAAATATATACTATCAACATAATACAGTCATCACACAAGTTAATCATCATAGTATATAAATTGAATTATTTACATTATTTACAATCCGGAGGGTGGGATGAGGAGCTTTGGTTGATATCAGAACTTCAGTCATCAACAATTGCATCAACAGAGAAATGTGGACATTGAAACAGTGTAGGTCTTACAGTAGGATATGTACAGCCAGCAGAGAACATAGTGAGTTCAGATAGCATAAGAACAAGTATATACATTAGAAGTACATTAGAGTTGTTTATAATCCGGGGAGATGGGATGTGAATGGAGGAGGGTATTAGTAAAGTGTTGAAGTTGCCTGGAGGTGTTGTTTTAGAGCGGTTTTGAAGGAATATAGAGATGCACTTACTTTTACACCTGTTGGGAGTGCATTCCACATTGATGTGGCATAGAAAGAGAATGAGTTAAGACCTTTGTTAGATCGAAATCTGGGTTTAACGTGGTTTGTGGAGCTCCCCCTGGTGTTGTGGTTATGGCGGTCATTTACATTAAGGAAGTAGTTTGACATGTACTTCGGTATCAAGGAGGTGTAGCGGATTTTATAGACTAGGCTCAGTGCAAGTTGTTTTACTCTGTCCTCCACCCTGAGCCAGCCCACTTTGGAGAAGTGGGTTGGATTGAGGTGTGATCTGGGGTGGAGGTCTAAAAGTAACCGGATTAGCTTATTCTGGGATGTTTGGAGTCTAGATTTGAGGGTTTTGGAGGTGCTGGGGTACCAGGAGGTGCAAGCGTAATCGAAGAAGGGTTGAATGAGAGTTCCCGCTAGAATCCTCAAGGTGCTTTTGTTGACCAGAGAGGAGATTCTGTAGAGGAATCTCATTCTTTGGTTGACCTTTTTGATCACCTTGGTTGCCATTTTATCACAGGAAAGATTAGCCTCTAGAATGGAACCTAGGTAGGTGATCTCATCCTTCCTGGTAATAACAATGTCACCCACTTTTATAGTGAAGTCACTGACCTTCTTAAGTTTGATATGGGACCCAAATAGGATGGATTCCGTTTTACCTAAGTGTATGGATAGCTTGTTGTCAGCGAGCCAGGTGCAAATATTGAGGAGTTCAGCACTGAGGATTTGTTCCACCTGTGACTTGTCCTTGCCGGATACCAGCAGGGCAGAGTCATCCGCAAACAGGAACAATTCACAGTGGCATGCTGATGGCATGTCATTCACGTATATTAGGAACAGTAAAGGTCCTAGTATACTCCCCTGAGGGACTCCACAGCTTACTGAGAGGGGAGGGGACATGGTGCCGTTCACCTCTACCACCTGTTTCCTCCCCTCCAAGTAAGATTGCATCCAGCTTGATGAGGTTTCGTCGAATCCGATTGCTCGGAGCTTATCCAACAGTATAGCATGGTTAACGGTGTCAAAGGCCTTCTGAATATCCAGCATGACCATGCCGCAGTATTTTCCCGCGTCCACCTCATGTTTGATGTGGTCGGTCAGATAGAGAAGGCATGTGTCAGTGGAGTGGTTAGTTCTGAAGCCGGATTGGAATTTGTACATTAGTTTATTAGTAGCAAGGTATCTATCAACCTGTTCATAAACTATTTTCTCCATTACTTTCGAAATGGAACTGAGAATAGAAACAGGTCGGTAGTTACCAGGTTCTAATTTGCTTCCTTTTTTATAAAGGGGGGTTACTCTTGCTATCTTGTATTCTAATCACTGATGGAGCAGGATGTGGTTACTTGCAGTAAAGTCGGACGTTTTTACATTCACACCAAGCAGGGTTTGCGTTAGGAGAGGGTTGGCCCTGAGTTGAAGTTGCATTGATAAGTTAGCTAAAATGTAGTAATAATTGCATATTATCTGATGGTGTGTTCTCATTTGTCATGGTGGTTTGGTTAAAACAGTGATTCTCCAACGGTGGTACGTGTACTACGCACTCATCAGAGTCGTGTATAGAGAGAGTGTGGTCAACTCGGTTTCAAAGTTGGGACCAAACATGGCACCCTGTAGTCACGTGAGGGGCTTTTGACCAATCAGAGAGAGTATGGCCAGATGGACAAACGCCCCTCATGTGACTACAGGGCGCCATGTTTGGTCCCAACTTTGAGACCGAGTTGACCCTACTCCACTAATGATGTATGAGCTCCATTTAGTGGTACACCAAATCATCACTTGATTACTGTTACTGTTCAACCTGTGTGTAATGTTATATTGGCCAAAAATATTACATATACTTGGAATATACTTGGTACTTGGAAAAAAAGTTTGAGAACCAATGGGTTGGAACAAAGTATGATTTGTTTGCTTTGCTAATGTGGTTCGTTTGGTCACGTGGGTCTGTGAGAAGACAATTTACTTGAGCTCACACGTGAGCATGTGCTACATAGACCAAAGACATGAGCCAGTGTCAAAATGGTAGCAAAAAGGATGCAAAATAAGAAAATGAGTTAAAAAAGCTGTCTCTTTGCTGTGCTCTCTTCCTCTGTGTTTGTGACAACGGCACTTGTTAAAAGTATATCTTAGAAGGTTTTTAAGTGACCTAAGATGGTTAACATAGTGGAATATAACAATAAAATGTGTATTCAACCCAGCTGACAGCATTTTGGTTTGGAATATTTGAGTCGTGTCAAAAATATGGCACCAATCTCGCATTTACTTTATGTATATATATTTTCCATACTACGTACTGCGCAGCCTTTGGTCCCATGAAAAAAAAACAATGTGAATGCTACAGCAACCACATCAAAGTGTGCATCAAGTATTTTGTGTAATTTGTGGTGTACTTCAGAGTACCAAACCACAACTGCTAATGGTACCACAATGATGATGCATTAACAATTACTCTCAAATACCAGTTTGTCTCTCTTTCTTCCTTCGGAGTTCGTGCTTACAAAGTCGCTGGATGGTGTCTTTTAATGTGTATTTGCAAGCCCCACGTGAGAAGTATCTCAAAAGGGACCTAAAATGAATTGTGTCTGTTAAACAATGATCAAGTGACAAATTATAGGATTCATGTGTTTGTGGGGTTTTGCAATCTGGCTACATCATTAACATCAGAGCTAGATGGATGTACTTATTTAAACATTTAGTTAAAACTCACAGCTAGGGAGAACAGAGTCAGGTCATGACATAAATGCTGGTAAAAGCAGTTCTTTCATGCATTCTCTGAATCAATCGGTTAGTGTGCAGGTGTACTTAATGTTGTGACACGGTGAATCTATATAATGTTTATGAAGTTTATTTCAACCGTGTCCAGAAAAAAAATTAATAGCGGTGATGACTTCAAGATATATTGTTAAGGAGTGTATAAATGGGTTATACTTGTATTGCGCTTTTCTACCTTCAAGGTACTTAGAGCGCTTTGACACTATTTCCACATTCACCCATTCACACACACATTCACACACTGATGGTGGGAGCTGCCATGCAAGGCCCTGACCACGACCCATCAGGAGCAAGGGTGAAGTGTCTTACTCGAGGACACAACGGACGTGACGAGGTTGGTAGAAGGTTGGTATTGACCAGGAACCCTCAGGTTGCTGGCACGGCCACTCTCCCAACTGCGCCACGCCGTGGACATTTTCAAAAGATTAATGATGATACTTTTGGAGAGGGTATGGTTTAACTTGCAATCTGGGAACTTTGAGCTTCTAGAATCAAAAATATCGCAGACAGAGTTAAAAAAAACGGGTTACAAAAGTGACTGTGGAGCTAAATATATTTAAAATTTAAACTAAAGCATATCCAATATATATTATCTGGACCAGGTATTCTCAAACTGTCGTATGGGTACCATTTGGTGCGGGTGCTCTCTCTAGTGTTACGCTACAGAATTGTTTTAATTAAATATTCAAACACTGTTCACTCCATGTGCAATGTTACACTGGCCAAAATTTTTATTTAAATATCCTTTTTAATGACTGCTCAGGTCTACTATGCTACTGTATTTAAATGTTGGTCGTTATGGTGGTACTTGGTCAAACAAAGTTTGAGAACCACTGATCTAGACCACAAGGAGTATTTAAATCATAGGTCCTTTAAGATTATTTTTGTTGTAATTTGGCGCATCAGAAATTCAACTGATTTCCTTCACCTGTCAGACATTAAGGTCGGCTGCTCATCAATGAACTCCTCGGGTGCAGGAACAAACATGCTGACTGTGCTCGGTGCAGAGAGCAGACTGGTCTTTGTTGGACCTACATTACAGGGAAAGACCATTCATTGAGGTAAATTCCATTTTTGTTGCTTCAGCAAAGAATCAATGACTGACTAACCTGTGTCCCAGGTGCTGATGTTATGCGGTGCGCTGGATTGATGCTCCAGCTGCCGCTTCATCAGCTGGCTCATGGTCAGCGCCCCCAGGGAGCCTCGCTTCACTTGACGGTACTGAGCTGTAAGGTCACACAGGGACAAAAACTTAAAGAGGTTGGTATTCCTGTTTGAGGAACTATGGAGGAAAATGATGTGTGAGGTCACAGAGAAAAATATGTTTCAAGAATAAAGAGTGAAACAGATGGTCAATATAAAAAAATACGCCATTAGCTATTTTTGTCCATCCATCTATTTTTTACCGCTAATTCCCTTTAGGGTCGCGGTGGGCGCTGGTACCTATCTCAGCTACAATTGGGCGGAAGGCGATATACACCCTGGACAAGTCACCACCTCATCGCAGGGCCAACAAAGATAGACAGACAACATTCACACTCACATTCACACACTAGAGCCAATTTAGTGTGGCCAATCAATCTATTCCCAGGTGCATGTCTTTGTAGGTGGGAGGAAGCCGGAGTACCCGGAGGGAACCCACGTAGTCACGGGGAGGACATGCAAACTCCACACAGAAAGATCCCGAGCCCGGGATTGAACCCAGGACTAATCAGAATCTTCATATTGTGAGGCCGACGCACTACCCCCTCCACCACTGTGCTGCCCTATCTATTTTTGTTTTGAAATAAATCAGCAAGGGCAGCACGGTGAAGAGGGGTTAGTGCATCTGTCCCACAATACGAATGTCCTGGGTTCGATCCTGCACTCGGGATCTTTCTGTGTGGAGTTTGCATGTTCTCCCCCATGACTGCGTAGGTACTCCGGCTTCCTCCCACCACGACCCCCCGCAACCCCGGAAGGGATAAGTGGTAGAAAATAAATGAATGGATGGAAGAAATCAGCAACTAAGTAAGGTAAGGGATGTGTCAGATTCCTACCGGAAACTGAAGAGCGGTGGCTTGTTTCGGGCATTGCGGCTTCAAGCGTCGGAGCCGAGGAAGATTCCCGCGGCTTTTCAAAGGTAGACAGAGCTTTGTTATCTGCAAGGTAATACATTGGTCAGTCAGCCTCACTAAATCCAACAAATGGAGAACAGTTATTTGAATGTAATTCATGTAATTCAGCTTCTTTTGTTCAGGGTTGCATGCTGGAGCATGTCCCAGCTGACGACACAATATAACAGTAATTAATGCATGATTTTTTAAATACAGTGTTTCCTATGAACTAGTCTCTTGTTTATCGCTGTTAATTGTTTCTGGATATCACCGAAAAATTAATTTCTGTGAAGCAGAAGTCATTAATTATAAACCAAATATATTTCTAATAGATACAGCATAAAAAAAAACAGTTTACTACCGTTTAATTACATTTTCAATAATACAATATGTATGATAGCCCCCTGGAAGTGAGATAACACCCTTTAATCAGCTTTATACTCTTTTAATGCTGCCAAAGGGTGGGCCAATCAGTGGTCACAATCAATTTTCCCTTCAATTTTTCATATGTGTGAGCAAACGCCAAAACTCCTTGAGCATTCAGTGGCGCACATGAGCGACGGCAAACGTGCACACTGTTATGCGCTTATCTTTTTATTCGATTTTGTGCGCGGCCTAGATTGCCATATGTAGAGGACGCGTGAGCAGTGTGCAATTGCACAGGTGCGTACCTTAGAGCAGTGGTCCCCAACCACCGGGCCGCGGCCCGGTATCGGGCCGCAGAATAATTTTTTGTTAATTTTTATTAAAAAAAATATATTAAAAAAAATAAAAAAATATTATTATTTTATTTTCTTATTAAATCAACATAAAAAACACAATATACACTTACAATTAGTGCACCAACCACAAAAAACTCCCTCTTTCATGACAAAGAAAAAAAAAAAAAAGAAAAAAAAGGACACCCTCCCACCCGGGCCGCGGCACAAATTATTAAGCGTTGACCGGTCCGTGGATATAAAAAGGTTGGGGACCACTGCCTTAGAGGGAACGTTGATCACAATACTGATTAGCATGCTCTGATTGGTTTGTTCTCATGTGGTGGTTAATACAACAGTGGTATCGTTTTTTTGTAGTTGTTGTTCATTCAGCCATTTTTGTGCTTGAAAATGCTTACTTTACAGGGACATGAAGACACTTTGTGGACAAAAAGAGGAAAAGTCAGCGAACACTTTGTGAATAAATTACTAACATTATTGTCAATGAAAATGTTATGTAAAATTTTATAACATACATCCAAAGAACTCAAATATATTTTCCCATTTGACAACTCGCCATGCCCCATTCGGGTAATATGCTCCCAGTGTTGTCACCTCTGTTTACAATTCTTCAGGTCAAAAATATACCTTCTGGCTGGCTAATAGAAAATATTGTAGAACTACAATTGGTTGGGAACTAACAGTGTTAAGATTGTAATCGTTCAAATAGGATTAGCAACAAAGTGGACAGCTGTCGTGGCCCAGAGAGCAAACATAGGTGACAACAAGTTAGCTAGCTAGCAAGCTTGTTTCTGTGCTGCAGGCTGATTGTCTTCCTGTCCTGCAACTCAGTGTGACGTTTAGGCAAGAGGATATGGGGTGCCGAATGTAAAAGCTCAGTCATACTTTTCTAGCAAATATATTTCTCGGATTTAATTCATTTTTTTCACATTGGGTTAGGGTCACCCTAACCCTAACCATAAGCCTAACTCAGCAAATTTTCATCACATTTAAGTTTAAATTAAATGTTGACTATGAATTCAATTTAATTATCTAAAAGATCAATTTAAATTTTAATGCTGAATCAAAATGTTAAATTGAAATCTTACATATAAATCTAAATGTTGAATAGAAATCTTAATGATGAATCCAAAACAAAATTTTAAATATAAAACTTAAATATAAATCTTAAATATAAATATAAATGTGAGCGCTAAATGTTGAATCTAAACCTAAATGTTGACTCCAAACCTTAAGGTTGAATCTAAATCTAAATCTTAAATTTTAATCTAAAAGTAGGGCTACATATTAAATCTAACCTAAATGTTGAATCTATATCTAAATCTAAGCCAAAATGTTAAATGTTAAATACAAATATTAAATCTAAATCCATCCATTCATTTTCTACCGCTTATTCCCTTTTGGGGTTACGGGGGGGCGCTGGCGCCTATCTCAGCTACAATCGGGCGGAAGGCGGGGTACACCCTGGACAAGTCGCCACCTCATCGCAGTTAAATCTAAATGTGAGCGCTAAATGTTAAATCTAAACCTAAATGTTAAATCTAAATTTTAAATCTAAATCCAAATCTTAAATCTAAATCTCAAGTCTGAAATTGAGCGCTAAATCTTTTACTAAGTGTAAAGATAAATATATATAGAATGTCCAAATTCCACCAATCCGAGGCCCCGCATCTCTGCCTCTCAGTACACGACACCCCTACATCTTTCTGACTGCGAAGAAAGAACCATGACAGATGCTTAATGACAAAACAATGCCAATAAAGTTGCATATTTAAAACATCCATCCATCCATCCATTTTCTACCGCTTATTCCCTTTTGGGGTCGCGGGGGGCACTGGCGCCTATCTCAGCTACAAGCTCCAAATGTGTGAGTGTGCCTGGTGTGTTGCATAAAGACAATTAGACACTCAAACACCTGGAACTGCACTTCCGCGTTTGACAATGATTGGAATTGTTTCTCACACTGAGGACTGCAGTGTGAATGAATACACATATTTCGTTTGTATTTGTCTTTCATCATTTCGCTGAGCTGTTACTTCATGACGGTGTCACATATGAACATTACTCTGCCGTACACAACGCAACCCCAGTCATATAAGTTTGATGCAGCTACCAGCTGACTGCACTCGCTTTGGATCGGTTCCAAAGAATGTGTCTTAATTGTGAGCTAAATGGTATAAACATGTAACAGTGGATGTTAATTACAGTAATCTTTCCTTAATCCTACTTCCAAGACAAACCAATCAATCAGACAGTGGTGCTGTGTCGTGCTGTGAGGGGCAGGAAGATGAAAAAGAAACATATTAAAAGGCACATATCGGCATGCGCCAGATCCGAACCCCTAACCAAATGATGACTTCACACTCACTATGATCATGTTTTTACTATTTAGTGCACAATTAAGACGTTTTTTGTTTTTTTGTAACCGATCCAAAGGGAGCGTGTCAGCTGGCTGTTGCATTGAACTTATATGACATTGATCACATTGTGCACAGCAAAGTAATGATCATATATGACACAATCATTAAGTAACAGGGAAGCCAAATGATGAAAGACATACAAATAGAAAAATGTGTATTCATGCACACTGCATGTCTTGGTCTAAGAATCAATTCCATTCATTGTCAAACAAGGAAGTGCTGCATCAGGTGTTTGAGGGTCTTGTTGTCTTCATGTAACACAACATGCACACTCACACATTTGGGGCTAACATTTTTTTAAATATGCAACTTTATTTGGCATTATTTGGCATTAAGCATCCGTCATGTTTCCTTCTACCGCAGTCAGAAAGATGTCCACTGGGAGGCAGAGATGTGGGCGCAGTTTTGTGGCTTAGGGGCCTCGGATTGTTGGAATATTGGCATTCAATAAATATTCATCTTTACACTTGGCGAGATATTTAGCGCTCACATTTATAATAAACATTTCAATTTAACATTTAGGTTTACATTTAAGATTTTAATTTAACATGTAGGTTTATATTTAAGATTTAGATTTAACATTTATGTTGAGATTTAAGATTTAGATTTACCATTTACATTATGATTTAACATTTAGCATTCATATTGAGATTTAGATTCATATTTATAATTTTAGATTTAAGATTTAGATTTATACTTAATGTTAAGATTTAAGATTTAGATTAACCATTTACATTTAGATTTAACATTTAACGTTCCTATTGAGATTTAGATTCATATTTATAATTTTAGATTTAGATTTAAGATTTAGATTTATACTTAAGGTTAAGATTCAAGATTTAGATTTACCATTTACATTTAGATTTAACATTTAGCGTTCATATTTAGATTTAAAAACGTAGATTCAGATTTAATATTTGGATTTAGATTTAAGATTTAGATTTAAACTTTAGGTTTAGATTTAACACTCATATTTAGATTTAACATTTAGCACTCACATTTAAATTTATATTTAAGATTTGGATTTAGATTTAACATTTATGTTTAGATTAAACAATTAGGTTTGTATTCAACATGTCGATTTAGATTCAACATCTAAATATAATATTTAGAGTATAATAAAACTTTAGAGTTACATTTAATTTTAACTTAAATGTGATGAAAAGGAACTAAATGTGAGAAAAGTGAGTTAAATCTGTGAACAATATTTTTTAGAAAGATGTGACTGAGATGTGTATGTATGTATGTATATATATATATATATATATATATATATATATATATATATATATATATATATATATATATATATATATATATATATATATATATATATATATATATATATATTAGTCATGAAAAAGAAAAAGGGAGTTTTTATGGGTTGGTGCACTAATTGTAAGTGTATTTTGTGTTTTATAAAATTTTTTATAAAAATATTATAAAAAATTATTCTGCTGCCCGGTACCAATCGAGTGGTTGGGGACAACTGCTCTAGGAGATTCTGAAATGAAAGCATGTATCGCTCTTTTCAACAAGAACAGATGGTGATGTTGGCTCCTCCCCCATCTCAAAGTACTCGCAGCAGCTCCATCATGTGAAATTAAAAATAAAAAAAGAAGAGAGAAGAAAGTTTGTTTTTTATTCTAATTATATTTGTTTTGCTCCTCAAGATTTTTACTTACTTTATGAAAAACCTTCATTGCTTAAATTTGCAGATTATGCCAATGGATGTGAGTGTGAATCTTGTCTGACTATCTGTGTTGGCCCTGTGATGAGGTGGCGACGTGTCCAGGGTGTACACCGCCTTCCACCCGACTGCAGCTGAGATAGGCTCCAGCACCCCCCGTGACCCCGTTAGGGACAAGCAGTAGACAATGGATGGATGGATGTTCGTTTAGAGTTATGGGAAACATTGTTTCTTTAAATGATGTGTTTTGTATTCTACAACTTTCAAGCAGAAAACTGTACAAGCATGATATTTCTGTCAGACTCACCAGGGTCTGTGATCTGCTCGCTGCCAAGTTTATCAAACGTGTTGAATGAGATGTCCAGGTACTCCCTTTGGATGGCGCTCACAGCTATTTTCCTTTGTTTCCGCTGTCGAGGAACGATCTGGATCTTAAACTCTGCCTCGTCGTTTTCATCGCCATCGTGAAATTTCGGGTCGCTGTCCGCTTCATCGCCCATGTCATCATCTTCCTCGTCATCACCGTACTCTTCCTCATCATTGCTTTTCTCTGGTGAGGATAGAGGTTCGAAGTTGTCTTCCGGGATGTCTAAGAAGATTGTCCTGCCGGAGGGACTGGAGCCCTTCGCCTCCTCAGACATCCCGTAGTTGTCGTCCAGTGAGGTGTCAGGCACATGTGGGGTCTTCCTCAGCAAGTCTCTCTTCTGCTTCAGGGTCATGATGGGGCTCTCATGGCAGATGTTTTCCAGTCGCTCAGGCAGCTCCAAGGAGCTGGAGGGCGTCAACTTCTTCTCCAAAAGCAACTCCTCAGAGCTTTGTTCTCCTGTCAGAAGGTCTGGAATCTTTTTGTGACTGGAGCAGTCCTCGACACTCACCTGCACCAAGGGGGACAGCCGCAAGGTGTTGCTACTTGCAGGGGAGGCCACAACTTTTGGACTTCCATTGAACTTTGTGCTTATCAAGGTGTTGAGGTCAAAGTCCTCATCGCTCTCAACAATCCGAAGCGGAGGTAAGGATTCAAAGATCAAAGAGTCGGTGTCAGACATGGAGAGCAGCGAGTGTTTTTCCGGAATGGAGGTGCAGTCGGAGGAGAGGTCAATGAGGTCTGTGTCCTCCTTCCCTGCAGCGGACTCGCCAGCAGAATCCTGATCCAGCCTGTCCTCAAAGGTCTCCATACAGCTGAGGCGGACTTCTGGTATAACAGGCTTGGAGCTGTCAGACTGTCCGCCTCGAGAGCCCCGTCGGTCCACAGCATTGCCACCGTCCACTCGAACTGAGGAGCCATCGGAAGATCCTTTGCCGTGTCGTCTGCTGTGAGCGGCGGCGGATGGGGGCAGGACCACAGGGGGCGCCTGCAAGTCGCAGCGGTCAATGCAGGATTTGCGTCGATGTTCGTCCAAATTAAAGAGGATGGAGTCAGTGTTGGAAATGTCGAGAGACTTCTGCTTGTTCATGGCCTGCAGGCGCTTCTTCCTGGTGCTCTCCTCTCTAACACAGTGCAAGATGCTGTCCTGGAGGGCGCTGGCTTCCCTATATTCCGACAGCTCAATTTCACCTGAAGCAGAAAAGAGTACAAAAAAAAAGACATCGAGAAACCAAAATAATTTACGTGAATGTGAGCTAAACTGTTGATGCTCTTACTTTTCTTTGCATTGAGCTCTACAGGCTGGTACTTCACAGACTTGCTGCCACCAATCCTCTTCAGACGGGCAAAGAAGGTCTGTGACTCCTTGTTAGCGGCACCCGTGGGTGTGTCATGAACATCTGACTCATCAAACACACTGTCCTCCTCTGAAATATAGGTGGGAGGGAAATTGTTGCCCTCTTATAAGTATAGTGTTTAAAAGGACATCTCAGTCTCATTCCACCCTATCATGTGACTGCAAATTACATTTGAGGCGCCCCCTATGGGTTGGTCTTATGAAGACATGCTAGCATTCATGTAGATCATGAGTAGCAAACTCAAGGCCCGGGGGCCAGATCTGACCTGCCGCAAACACCTGGAAAGAATTTTTTTAGTAAAATACTTTATAATTTCTTAGTAAATGTATTTCTTTTTTCCATTTCGACAGAAGAAATATATGTACTGCACAAAATTGCATACCTTTTAAACTTTAATATTATCAAAAATTAAACTCTCCAAACATTTTTTATTTTTTTTTGTCAAAATAAAAATAAATACTTAAATATCTGCTGGACTTATGATTTCAAAGCATGTTACCAATCAAATTGTGCACTGTAAAGATGAGAATATAGATCTTACGGTGTAGATGTACAGCATATTACTGTATATTGAACATATTTTTTATGTCAATAGAGCTGCCAGTTTTTCAATCAATCAATCAATCAATCAATCAATGTTTACTTATATAGCCCTAAATCACAAGTGTCTTAAAGGGCTGCAGCTCAGATCCCATAACAGGGCAAGAAAAAAACTAAACCCAATGGGATAACAATGAGAAACCTTGGAGGGGACCGCAGATGTGGGATGTGGATCATTCCAATGCAATGATAGCAATCGTTTGTGTTTTTAGGCAAATGTTTCAGATAACACAAATTCTCCACAAACCTGAGTACAAACATTAACCCTGTAATGTAAAGTATTTACTATGGTGGACAGTTGATATTTTTGTCAAAGCTGCCCATCCGTCTATAGAGTGGACACCAGTGTGTCTGCCCACCTATTAATCAGCTGTTCCAAGCGCAAGAAAAACACCTTTAAAACAAGATGGCCGACAGACGTGAAAAAGTACACAGCAGGAGAGTAATATCTCTCCATCTCTACCCGTCTGAGCGACGCTTGCAGTTAACGAATGAGTCATTAAAGTATTAATTTTGTGATTTGAGAAAATTGTGATTGATCCACTAAATTGCTGCTAATTCATTGTATTAAATACTTAATTGGCTGTAACTTTTGGGCTGCAAATTAGAATGTAGATGTATTTTTTTTAGAATGTAGCAACATTTTTCGTATATATATATATATACATATATATATATATATATATATATATATATATATATATATATATATATATGTATATATATATATGTATATATATATATATAAATGTGTGTATATATATATATATATATATATATATATATATATATATATATATATATATATATATATATGTATATATATATATGTATATATATATATATAAATGTGTGTATATATATGTATATATATATATATATATATATATATATATATATATGTATATATGATTAAACCTATAACGCATGAAATCTTTCAAAAATGTATGTTATTAAAAAATAAAGTTGGAATTTTTTTGGTCTGCCTGGAGAAAAAATACCAGAAGTTGTTATATTTCAGATACTATAGTACGACAAGGTTAAAAAATTGTCTTCAGACATTTATTTCTTTTAGACTTCATCAGATCAGGTTATAATTTGTTGTATTGTATAAAGGTATCAACATCTCATAGTTTGATATTATCACGGTATTAAGGGCACGGTACAATACTATTGTGTTATATGTCCAAAAAAACCCCCCCCCCAAAAAAACCTATAAATGCCATAGTATGTAAAATGAAGTGGCAGGAATATTTAGGCTGAACACACTTGCCGCAATTAAACACAAACATAATGTTTTAATCATACTACAAACGTGTTTTTAAGTGCAAATACTTGTTCAGAAACATCTACTATTTCAAGCCAATATTAAAAATAATAACTTACAGTTGATGTCTTTAAAATGACAATGTAAACACCCAGTGTAAAACAATAATGTTCACTTTTGTGTCTTTCAACTTTTACTGTCTGACAAGCAGTGTCCTCCACTGTGGACATGTTTATATCAGTCTGGTATATGTTGTTTCTCAGAAAAGTTAATTACCAATTCAACTTTTACTACTGTAAATACCTCACAAACTGGTGATCGGCTTCGCTGACTTCAAATATATTTTATGGGTGACGGATAATGAGGTGCCGCCTTGTCCAGGGTGTGCCCTGCCTTCCGCGGAGCGCAACTGGATACCCTCCGACATCGAGAGAGACAATCAGTAGAAAATGGATGGATTTAGGATTCATCAAGTATTTTTTTTTTTGGTTTATTCGTATTTCCAGCGATGTACATTTTTGTTGGTGATTGTTGTCCGTGCGCTGCAACGTGACCAGCTGGCTGTGTAGCCTTCGAAATATTTGAGATGAAAATTGTGCGCTTTGCTTTGCAGAATGCAGACTTTCTTACCTGCGCCGAAGAGGGTACGTTTTCACCAGAGACTGTTTGTCCTTTTGTTAGCAGCATAACTCAAAGTTATGGACAGATTTTCATTAAATGTCCTCAAACAAAAAGTCTCATCATCTACTACAAACACATTTTACTTTTTGCTCACATCTTGCAGTACCGCGCTACGCAGAAGATTCTGGGAAATGTAGTTTATTTTTTGACCCGGCCAGCGCCACAGAAAAAAACTACACACCAAGTTTTGTTTGATCCCGTCAACGTCACGGCATGATGTGAAGAATTTGAAACTGAAATACCACAGTTTCTACAAAACAATTACATCCCTATTTTATTGCAATATTTTCTCATCAGATCAGCTTATAACTTGTTGTATTGCAATAGTAATAAATATAAGGTTATGATCTGTTTCATTGCAATATTACCTCATCAGATTAGGTTATTTTTTTGTACTGTAATGTCATATCATCAGACCTGGTTATAGTTTGTTGTATTGAAATATTACCTCATCAGATCAGATTATCAGTTGTTGTACTACAATATTTAAAAAACATTCTAAATGTAGCTGTTCATGCATAGATTTTTCAAGTGACAAATGCTTGAGCTTGAGGGTTGTCGGCACGCTCCTTATCTTATGATTTCATGAAAAATGTATAAAATGCCATTTAATTTTTTAGACATTTTTCCAAATAATGCTCAAGCTGAACATTTCCACCTTTTTCCTTTTCACTGTAGCGGCTCATGTTGGAGTTGTCGCTGTACAGAGGACCGGCTGTGGCGTGTGGACGACAGCTGTGGTACTGGGCATTCAGGGTGTTGATGGTAATGTGGATCAGGTGGAGTACAACTTTACTTCCGTCCATTTCTCTGTAAGGGTACTGAGGCACAGAAACATGACATTTCATTTGGTGCAGGGGCTCAACCAAACTAGTGCTGTAATCAAAGGTCAGCCTGCTATGTATCTGACTGTTATAAATATGCTGGTAATTTGGGTAATGTACCATGTGCTCAGTACAAAATAGATTTCCGTGCAAACTCCTAATAGTACCTTGTAGAGGATGACCAGCAGGGCTTTGAGCCACATCTGCCTGATGTGTGGCCTCAGCGCCCAAAGAGAGCATCGAGGTGGCTGCTGGAAATAGTGCCTCAGCTGAGGACAAGTGCAGTACTTTAAGACCTGGACCACCAGGGGGAGCAGCTGCTTCCCTAAACCGATGTTATAGTCCATGACCTGAGAGAAACACAATTAGATGTATTGGCCAGCACAGCAGGCATGTAGCAATATTCCGAATTAAAGAAATTAAGAATTGATCTGATATGCAAAAAATTCAATTCCACCTTTTTCTTATTTTTACATTTTAATTCTTCAAATTAATTTATTCAAAATTCCAATTCTGGAATTTTTCCCAAGCCTGCACAAAGCACAGTAATATACTACACTCAAAGTCTATTATAAATGTGTTGTTTTTTAATATAAAGTACCAGTCACCTTTGCAATGCCAGCAATGAAGGCGTTAAAGCACGTCGAGGTGCGCATCTTTTGAGGCGCAATCATAAAGCAGCCCTCCTGTTGGTCGTAACCCAGCAGCACATACAGGTGACGCTTCACCGTGTTGAAGGCCTTGGCGCTGCCGATGTCTGTTTCAGCGCTGCTCTTGTCTTTGGCCATGAATTTCATGAGCACCATGATGAGCTGGTGGACAGTTTGGTGGTCTATGCCGGCGTCCTCGGGAAGAAGGTCCCTGATGATGCTGTCATCTTCAGAACATGGTGTCTGGGCTGCAAGCGAGCCTGAAGCATCAAGGTGCAATATTAGGAAGTGTGAAAACACCAGGAAAAGTAGCTTTTCCAATTCCATGAATTGGAATTTCATATAAATAGAGTTTGAAAAAAGGAAGTACAATTGCAATTCTACTTACAAGAAGTAGAAATTAAATTCCATGCAATTCATACATGATGTATGAATGTATTGTTCTTGTTACTTGACTATAAGAAACGTATCTTCCTGTAATTCCAATTCAACATCCTCTGCGGTGGAGCCAATTCAAATTAAATTCTTCAAATTAATCAAATCAAAATTTCTAATTTTGCACAAGCCTGGATAGCACAAGAGATGGTACCTTTTTTTTAGACCAGGTCTAATGCATACCCAACATGTGTGGTAAAATCAACAAAGCCTGCAGAAAACCTTTTTAAATATTGCATGAATCCTATTATCCACTATAAGGTGCATGGCATGCATGAATAATGATTCATATTTGAATTTTTATTTACCTGGTAAGACTTTTTCTATCATATCTCCAAGTGTTGGGGCAGAGTGTTCCTGCCTGGTAAGCCTTAGAGCTATAAATCAAATTAGAAAAGCACAATTTAGAACATAGAATGGGAGGTATACCACTGGGAACACACAAACAATTCAAACAGGATACAAGAGCCACTTAAGGAGCGTGGGGGTGGAGGTTGCTTAAGGGGAAATTGTACTTCTTTGGGAATTTTGCCCATCGTGGACTATCATTATGAAAAACATGACGATAGATGTTATTGATTTACTTTATGTTTTTGCATTCTAAATATCAAATAAATGCCATCATAAGTTTGCTTACAATGCAACCTATGGGAGCCGTGTCAAAAAAGCAGTTAGTATCAGGTGTGACCATTTGCCTCACACAGTGCAACACATCTCCTTCACATGGAGTTGATTAGGTTGTTGATTGTGGCTTGTGGAATGTTGGTCCACTCTTCAATGGCTGTGCCAAGTTGCTGAATAGTGGAAGAAACTGGAACACGCTGTCGCATACGCCGATTCACAGAATCTCAAACATGCTCAATGGGTGACATGTCCGGTGAGTATGCTGGCCATGCAAGAACTGGGAGGTTTTCAGCTTCCACTAAATGTGTACAAATCTTTGCAACATGGGTCTGTGTATTGTCATGCTGCAACATTAGGGTGACGGTCTCGGGTGAATAGCAAAACAATGGGCCTCAGGATCTCGTCACGGTATCTCTGTGCATTCAAAATGCCATCAATTATATTCACTTGCGTTCGTTGTCTATAACATACACCTGCCCATACCATAACCCCAACCCCACCATGAGACATTCGATTCACAATGTTGACATTAGCAAACCGCTCTACCACACAACGCCTCAGACGTTGTCTGCCATCTGCCCTAAACAGTGAAAATCGGAATTCATCTGTGAAGAAAACGCCTCTCCAACGTGCCAGACGCCATCAAATGTGAGCATTTACCCCACTCAAGTCGGTTATGACGACAAACTGCAGTCAGGTCAAGACCCCGATGAAGATGACTAGCATGCAGCTGAGCTTCCCTGAGACCATTTCTCACAATTTGTTTGGAAATTATTTGGTTATGCAAACCAATTGTTACAGCAACTGTCCGGGTAGCTGGTCTCAAGAATGTCTCAGTGACTGGACATTACTGCAGTAAGCATGTTAACTGCACATTCCCTCAAAACTTGAGACATCTGTGGCATTGTGCTGTGTAATGAAACTGCACATTTCGGTGTGGCTTTCTACTGTGGGCAGCCTAAAGAACAACTGTGCAATAATCATGCTGCTTAATCCGCATCTAGATATGCCACACCTGTGAAGTGGTATGGATTATCTTGGCAAATAAAAAAAAAAGCTCACTAACACAAGTTTGTGAACTATATTTGAGAGGAAAAGGTATTTTGTGTATAAAATATATTTTTTTAGATATTCGAGTTCCACTCATAACAAATGGAAGCAAAAACAAAAGTGTTGTGTTTATATTGTGTTCAGCGTAGCATGGCCGCTCTACCATCTGCGTCCCGCCTCCCCAAGACTAACAAAAAAGAAAAGTACTCTGTGATATAAATACTGCATATAGTTCTGGATTGGCTTTAAGGTCAATTAATTCAATATATATTTGATCACAGACCACCGATTTCAATCAAAATCCGGTTCTAAGTTTGGGGTCAAAAGTTAACTTTTTGGGTTGGTGAATGTTCAATTGAAGTCAGAGAAAAAAGTTGCATGTTTTCGTGCAACTGGATTTTCTCTCAGTCAATATATTATACAGGTCAAACTCATAAAATTAGAATATGGTGTAAAAGTATATTCATGTCAGTAATTAACTTAAAATGTGAAACGAATCTGTGATGATAACGTATTACATGCAAGGGGAGGCATCTCAAAATTAAATTTGTTATAATTCTGATCATCATGGCTTACAGTTTTTGAAACCTTACTTTTTTGAGATTTTCAATTCAAAGTTTCCATAAATTGTAAGCCATAACATAAACAGTATAACCGATAAAGTCTTGACATATCTCACTTTGTATGTAGTAAGTTAATTTTACATGTTAAATGTTACATTCTTGTGTCATTTGCACATGATTAAATTATACAAAATAATATTATTTTCTTATTTATTTACAAAAAAGTTATTTTTGATTACTTACTACATACAGTAGGTGCCTCTTGAGACCTCACTGTTGGCTTTCTAAGGTCATGTTACTGTCATGATCCGCCTCCCGGATCATTCATAGTTTTTGTTCTTGAGTCCTTTTTGTGTGCTTCCCTGATTATTTTTGGACTCTTCCGATCCCTGGTTTGTGCACTTCCTTGTTTTGTCTGGTTACCTTGGTTTCACAATTGTCCCACCTGCTCTTGTTTTTACGCACACCTGGTTTTCATTGATTGCTTGAGTATTCAAGCCTGCCTTCTACCTCGTTTCTGTCTGGATGGTTTGTTTGAAAATACTTGTGCTAAGTTATGTCTTAGATTCTCCCCTAGTTGTCCTCAATCTAAGTTACGTCTTAGATTCTCGTGCGCTCGGCACGTAACTTTGGACTTTTGGACTCCATTGCTAAGTTTTAGGTTAGCTTACCGTGCGTAGGCACGCACTTTCTTTTGCTTTTGTACCAGTGTTCTTTTACTTTTTGTATACTAAATTAAGTCTTACCTGCAATTCCTGCCTGTCTTGGTCCTCGTGCATCTGGGGGTGACACAACGCGCATACAAAATGCGTTTCCAACGAGACAGTTACCTCTAAACAAAAAATATTGATGCTAATCCACCCTTTTTTTTTTTTTTTTTTTTCAAATAAGAGTCAATAAGAAAACCGTGAAGGAACTGAATCGTTAAGCAGAATCGAAAGTGGAATTGGAACCGAAAAAATATTATCAATTCCCATCCCTACCACAGACTGAAGACACAATGTACATTTTTGTGCTGATCCACACTACTCACAAAGACGGTTGCTCAGCGACTCAGGGAGTGAGAAGGCCCGTTTTGATTCTGCCGGGCCGCCCTTCACGCTGTCACGGAGCGACCGCACGCTCCTCTGGCAGTTCCTGGCAAAGCGTGCCCGTCGTATTTTCCACATTGCTGCATCGCTGAGGTTGGCCACGTTGGTTCGCACTGCTGTGATGGCTGTCAAATGAAAGTTTATTATTGTTCCTGTCACAGGTGACGTTGGGTGACGGCAGTAAAAATACAGTATACTTACTAGTAGGGAAAGGGAAGTCCTTATTGCAGTCCAGGTGCAGCTGAGCCTCCAGTGATAATGTTTCAAAGCGGTTAACAAAAAACTCCCAGCTGAGAGCAGGTACGTCTTTCTTCAGGAAATGAAGCAGCAGGAGTTTGCTGAGGATGACAGGACGATCCCTCACTACAGTGTCAAACTGGAAATCCAGGCAGAGGCACAAACCCTGGAAAAGATACAAAAGCGTAAGTAAAATCAACACATTAGGGACAAATAACTGCACAAGCCACTGAATCCTAACGCAACAGTTGTATCAACAAAGATCTACATTTACAAAGATAATAATGCAAATTTTTTGATACTGTCAGATAATATAAGCAGTGATTTATAAAAATAATGGATTTGATATATATAGCATTTTTAGACACTCAAAGCGCTTCACAGAGAACTGAGAACCCATCATTCATTCACTCCACTTCCACGGTGGTAAGCTACATTTGTAGTCACAGCTGCCCTGGGGTACAGTGACGGAAGCATGGCTGCCAATTTGCGCCTACGGCCTCTCCGGCCACCACCAAACAATGTTTCCCCAGTGTGAGTGGGCAAGCAAGGTTGGCGAAGTGTCTTGCCCAAGGACACAACAACCATGACTAGGATGGCGGAAGCTGGATTTTAACCTGGAACTATTCATTTGCTGACAAGGCTGTTCTACCACCTGAGCCACTCTTCCATTATGTATTCATTTTGTGAAAGTCATTGTGAAGAATTGCACTGCATGTTGCACATGTGAGGTTTGAATGAGTGAGGTGGTCACCTGCAGGGCAGGCCTCTTGATGGTGTCCAGCAACAGTCTAGCCCGGGTGGCCACAGCAGGATTGACGTCCTCCACCGATGCCAGGAAACAGCAGAAGGCGTGTGCCAGGGAGTACTTCAGAAGGTGGTTTTTAGTTACGGCACCGATGTCCAGGAAGCGACATAGCACTGCCACCTTCTCCACTGGGAGATCACAATGTTGTCATGGACATAAATTTAACAAAGAAAAACGCTGACAGTTGCAAATAATCACAATGTACTGCTAATATGGACGATACTGTATAAACCACTTCACCAAAATGTGAAACATTTTAATGAAAATGCAACATTCATTATCAATAATCCACTTGGATTTTAGTATACAAGTGTTTAGTGACAGTGCTGTAATTGCTGCAGTACATAACAGTGACCACTGGGTGTCAGTAAAAGTTCAAACATTTGCATGGCCTGTTGGTCACAAGATCAATCCTAAACTTTGTTTTTGTTTGTTTTTTCTTTTTCAAAAAAGAAAATGTATGTCCTCATATATTTATAGTTGTTTTTTCATGTAAGACTGAAGTACCATAGACCCAGTAGCCTGACCACACGACACTATTTGTTTCCATGGTGACAAAGATAAGGTCTGTTTTGGCCTATTAATCAATTGACATGTTTGTGAATGTCACAAGGTCTTTTGACAGCCAATCAGAAGGTGGATTAAAAAAAGGATCTCCTATCAATCCATCAATTTCTATTTGCCGAGCTGCACTGTTACCATGACAACAAGGGAGGAGATGTGGGCAGTAGTGTAGGATGTATGTTATATAAGGTGGGAGAGGGTCTTCTACAGATTGACACAAACAGCTGAAAACATTGTAAAAAATGAATCACAAACACAAACTTAGAGCTAAGCCATGATTATATACAACATTGTGTATGATCAGACAAGAGCTGTATCTTACTTTACAAAGATAATAATATTGTAGTTAGTATGGGTGTTAAATTCAACTTCAACATGATCAGATGTATTTCTAATTCTCTGGTTATGCTTTAGTTATCATTATGAGACTACCAGTAATAAAACAAATGAGCGTAATGTGAATTCACCTGCTTCAAATCGTATTTTCCAGTCTTTGCTGTTGAAGTGTGTATTGATGAGGTTCCAGAAGATGTCTGCTCCATGGGACAGAGAGAGGGCGTGGAGGAGCTGTGGCACTGCTAGTGAGGCCAGCTGACAAAACTCCGACTTCAACATCGACCACAGACTGAAACACAAAAATATACCGGTTTCTAAACTAGCTCTTTTGATTATTTACAGGTGGGGCTTTTTAAATGACATTCCGAGTTAGGAATCTTCACGGACGCGCTTAATTAAAAACGCAATTTTGATCCGTAAACACAAGACAGCCGGTTTCTCGTGTGCGGCGGAAGAAGTGTGTGCGCTAATGCGCAGCTGCACTGAGGAAGGATACTATTGCCTGTTAGTTAACTGTTTGCACTTCAATGTACCTCTCGAATGTGATGTAAGCCCTTCTGGTGGCAGTGCGCCAAAGAAAAGGAAAGCCATCACCATGAAATTGAAAATGGAATAAAACAAAATAAAAAGCCCAGTGAGGAGAAAACCCCACTAATATTTCCCAAACCTTTGGTCTCACTTCTCAGAGCCATCAATAAGAATAGAGATCTAGCGCAGAACTAATCAACTGGCTGCCTGGGGGTCTAATTTGGCACGGGAATGACATCACACTGTTCCCCAAGACAAAGATTTTTGCAGCAAATTCCTAAAAACGCTAGTGTGCTGCTGTTGTGTAGAGGAACCTGGACCAGCGGAAACAAAGTAGCAGACCTTTGCATCTCCATTTTAACCTGCTAAAGGACAGCGTCCAGTCGCACACTACAGTGGACAATACTATTTAGCAAAAAGGGGCTATTTTCATTTTAACTGATAAAAGACATTGACCAAAAACAGAGGATGCAGAGGATGCTGATTGTAAAAATAAGAATAGTAGTGAAGGGAGATATTCAGACTCCCAGTCCTTGTGTTTGAAAATCCATCCATCCATTCATTTTTTACCGCTTGTCCCTTTTGGGGTCGCTGAAGCCTATCTCAGCTGCAATCGGGGGGTAGGCGAGGTACACCCTGGACAAGTCGCCACCTCATCGCAGGGCCAGCACAGACAGACAGACAACATTCACACTCACATTCACACACTAGGGCCAATTCGGTGTTGCCAATCAACTTATCCTCAGGTGCATGTCTTTGGAGGTGGGAGGAAGCCGGAGTACCCAGAGGGAACCCACGCAGTCACAGGGAGAACATGCAAACTCCACACAGAAAGATCCCGAGCCCGGGATTGAACTCAGGACCACTCAGGACCTTCGTATTGTGAGGCACCGTGCTGTCCATATGTTTTAAAATATTATATTAAAATAATTTAGTTGAATAGCCCTGATTGAGAAGGATAAAGAGCGTATAGTGGTTCCTGTAAGACCGGAATCCAACACACCTTTTTTGCTTTTTCCTCCAAATACTGTAAGCCACTGCAACAACAGTGAAAAAACTGTTCTCACTTTTTTTTTTACTATTTCATGTATTCAGTTTTTTTGTTGTTGCTGTAATTCCTTCATGTGCTGTGTACAGTGTGAGTGACTCGAATGTTAATTTGGGTATGACTGACACTAAAAATTCACTTATAATGCAACATCGGAAGGTAACTGTATGCATTCTCAATGTATTATATTTGTATAGCCAATGTGGTGCAGAAATAGGGAAATCAGTATGCACCTTGGGATGAGCATCTTCTCCTGGATGTAAGCCAGGAACTGGGGGTGATCCTTACGGGCGAGGTACAAACACTCCCCATGCAGACACAGGATTCTCAGGCAGTTCAACATGTTGAACAAGATGTCAGGCTCTTCAAACTTGGACATTTCCTGAATAAAAAAAACAACAGAAATAAGCCACAGCGCAAACCACCATAGCCTCAAGATAATTCCATGCTTATGTTATACCTGCAGGACGGTGTATATGAGCTTCAAAGACACAGGAAGCTGCTGGTGGGAGAACCTCTTGTCTGAGTTATTTTTCAGAGCTGGAAAGAACAAGACAATCAATATTTGAGACATGTTGATCATCTAGAATCTGAGAGAAGGACATTGCTGTATTGAAAGTTGCCATTTCTTCTTGAGCGAAAACATCAACAAATTGCCTGATTCCAGAGACGTTAACAGAATCAGATTCAGACATACTTTCTTAATCCCCGAGAGGAAATTAAAATTTTCAGCACAATCCCATTCAAGATCAGACAAACATTAAAGGGAGACAGAACAGGATCGCTGACGGGTCTGCCAACTTCCAGCGCCCCTTACAAAAAAGGTGAGATACAGGTAAACAAGTGGGGGGAGAAAAAAATAAAAGATTAAAATAAAATAAAATAAAATAAAGTAAAAAAATTGGTCTAAGCCTAGGCCCCTGGAGAGGGGTTCCAGACTGAGGCCAAGGGAAAAAACAACTCATAGCCATAGTACACATCCCTCTTACATGTGTGTAAGAGGGAAACATCAAACATCAAAGAACACAAAGGACATGAAAGACGTTAAAGTAGCGGAGCTGATGCTACCAGCCACTTCTACATAAAGCTATGAATAAAAAGTAAAATAAACATATACACTGTGGTGGCCTCTGCGGTGTTCCACGCCATCGTCTGCTGGGGTGGAGAGAGCATGGCCAGACACAGGAGCAGAACCAACAAAACAACCAAGAGAGCCGACTCCACTCTCGGCCAGTGTCCAGTCCGCATGGATGAGCGAGAATACGTCCAAGGAGACTGAGGTGTCCGATACCCGCTCATTCAGCCAAGACACTGTGAAGCTTGTCCGTCCCGGCCCTCAGTGCCAGCTCCGCAGCCCTCCCGTCCAAAGGGAAAACCTAGTAACTCACTTCTAGCTGATTTTGAGAAAACAAAGGAAAACCAATTTGTCTTGATGCTGTCTTACAAAGATCTACAAAGGCATCAAACATATAGATGTTTTCTTGAGCTTTCATTTTCTTGCCGATTGAGCCATGGATTGAATCTGCTCTCATGAACAAGTGCCCTTTCTCCAGATATTTTATCACAATCTCGGGTGGGCCCCATTCTGCGTTTGCACATTGAGCAAGAGCTGTGTACAGCATCCAGTTTTTATTTTTACCTCTTCAGTTATCTGCCCAAAAGAGTATGCAAGGGGAAGAATCAAGAACAATACATTTAATGAAGGTGCTTGCAACGTCCTGGGCCAATCTTCCAAATATCCCCTCGTGCCATAATATCACATAATCAGGTTGACCGTCGGCCCCCATTCGTGCAAATGTCTCATTAAAGACAATAAGGCGACTGACAAAGAAGCTCTGATTGGTCCCTTGAGATACTAGGTTTTCTGTTGTATCTACGCCGTTATGTGGTAGTTGCTAGGTCCTGCCATGCGCGTAACAGCTTATTTACGAAACAAATTACAATATCGCATATTACCTAGGAACTCCAAAATTATTATCAGCTCAGTTTTGACCAAAATTGAGTTACTGGGTTTTGCCTTTGGACGGGAGAGCCCTGTCTCTTCCTACGCATCTCCTCCAGTCTCTCCAAACTGACTCTGGTGTGGCAGAGACCCAGCAGCTGGTCTCCATGGCCAAAAAACTCCCGGGAGGCAGATCCAGAAGTCCACAAAAAAGCACCGCAGAGGTCATGAAAGTTCCACCCCTTGTCACACAGTCCCAAAGGGTCCCGGACCAAAAGGCAAACCAAAAAAAAAACAAAAACAAAAACAAAAAAAACAACAAAAAAAAAAATATATATATATATATATATATATATATATATATATATATATCCATCCCATTCATCCATCCATTTTCTACCGCTTATTCCCTTTCGGGGTTGCGGGGGGCGCTGGCGCCTATCTCAGGTACAATCGGGCGGAAGGCGGGGTACACCCTGGACAAGTCGCCACCTCATCGCAGGGCCAACACAGATAGACAGACAACATTCACACTCACATTCACACACTAGGGCCAATTTAGTGTTGCCAATCAACCTATCCCCAGGTGCATGTCTTTGGAAGTGGCAGGAAGCCGGAGTACCCGGAGGGAACCCACGCATTTACGGGGAGAACATGCAAACTCCACACAGAAAGATCCCGAGCCTGGATTTGAACCCAGGACTGCAGGACCTTCGTTTTGTGAGGCAGACGCACTAACCCCTCTGCCACCGTGAAGCCTATATATATATATATATATATATATATATATATATATATATATATATATATATATATATATATATATATATATATATATATATATATATATATATATATATATATATATATATATATATATATATATATATATATATATATATATATATATATATATATATATATATATATATATATATATATATATACATATGTATAATAACACATGAAAACAAGAGGGAAAAACAAAAGGATGACACAAGAGCACAGAGCTCCTGCCGACAGCAGCCACTACAGCGGCGCCATCTTTAACCGGTTGCATATAAAACATTACAAATGTACATGTTCTCAGAAACGGCATGTCAGAGCTGGGAAATGTGGTCATCTTCAGCAAAAATATTACAGCATAATCATAGTGATCTTTGGATACAATAGATCCCGCTATTATTGGGGCAATCCTCCAAGAATGGCAATAAACTGCAAATAATGTTAACACCTATAGAAATACTGTGAATTGTGAATTATATTTATATAGCACTTTCTCTGTGACCCAAAGTGCTGTATATAGTGAAACCCACTATCTTTAAGTTACATTTAAGCCACTGTGGGTGACATTGGGAGCAGGTGGGTAAAGTGTCTTGCCCAAGGACACAATGACTTTGACTAGGATGGCGGAAGTGGGAATCAAACCTGGAACCCTTTCCCTTACACTCTGTGTTTAAACCCTATCATGTGGTTCTTACAGTTATTGAGAACAATTTTACACATTAAGAGTTATAAGCGTACATGAGCCTACACAGTATTGTGCTTACAAAATCTGCAGTTACACAACATAACCTCTTAAACAACTCATTTTTGGGGGGGAATTTTTAAAGAGACAAATATACATAGATTTTATAGGAATATGGATAAATCTTAGGTAAATAGTGCAACATATGAGAAAAAGAAAGAAATACAAATTAATTTTGTTAAAAAATAAATAAATGACTAATACTACTAATAATAATAAACAAAACAAACATCACTGGTTTTACAAAAATATCTACCTGCATGCAGCACTCTGTTTACCCTGCATATATTGCCATCAAAGCTTTCCGTTTTAAAGGGTCCTACCCAAGATTTCCAACTTTTCAGACTTATGTAAAATATATGTTTAGGAAATATTTTACTCAGAGGTGGGTAGTAACGCGCTACATTTACTCCGTTACATCTACTTGAGTAACTTTTGGGATAAATTGTACTTCTAAGAGCAGTTTTTTATGCAACATACTTTTACTTTTACCTGAATATATTTATAGAGAAGAAATGCTGCTTTTACTCCGCTCCATTTATCTACATTCAGCTCGTTACTCGCTACTTTTTTTTTATCTATCTGTTAATGTTTGTTTTGGTTTATTACAAACCTTCAAAGTAGAATCTACGCATGCCTGCGTTTCACCAATCACATGCAGTCACTGGTGACGTTGGACCAATCAAACGGAGCCAGGCGGTCACATGACCGTCTCACGTTCAACCCGACTTAAGTTGAAAAACTTATTCGGGTGTTACCATTTAGTGGTCAATTGTACAGAATATGTACTGTATTGTGCAATCTACAAATAAAAGTTTCAATCATTTCATCAAAAGTGTAAAGGAAAAAAGACACTTTTTATTTCAACCATAGTTCCCATCAAAAGCCTAAAGACTGATCGCACAGTTCCTGTTTTCACAATAAAAGTGCCGCTCCATCGCGCCTGCGCTAACAAAATAAGAGTCTCCGAAAGCCGGCGCAAACAAGCTAGCAAGCTACGGAGTTTGCCGCCAATGTATTTCTTAACGTGTAAAGTGTATAAAAACGAATATGGAAGCTGGACAAATAAGATGCCAAAAACCAATGACTTTCATGTGGTAATAGACAGACAGGAACTTATTTTTGTCCTCCATTTGAAAACGTGGACGTTAACACCACTACTGATTCCAATCAATGCAAGTCATCAGAATCAGGTAGTACACCAACTTATATTCTTTTTTTCATGAAAGATAGGAATCTATATGTTAAACATACATGTATATTCATTAAAACACCTTTAACAAGTGAACAAAAACGGCAAAATAAATAAATATAAATTATATACTGCATATATAAATGTATGTATGTATGTATATATATATATATATATATATATATATGCGTGTGTGTATGTATATATATATATATATATATATATATATATATATATATACACATACACTGTGTATATATATGTATATATGAGGTAGATCACCTCGACTTGGTCATTAAGTAAGTAATTGATTAACGTTGAAAAACTTATTGGGGTGTTAACATTTAGTGATCAATTGTACGGAATATGTACTGTACTGTGGAATCTACTAATACACGTTTCAATCAATCAATCAATCAATCAATCAATCAATGTCTACTGAGCCTATGGTGCTATTAAGTTATTGTGGCGCAATGTGCCTTAATTTTTTTTATTTTAATGTATTATTATTTAATATATATTATTGTTTTAGTTGCTTAAGAGATATTCCTGGCTCTGAATTTGCTCATTGCTATTTTTATGTTTTTGTGCATTATTTTTTGCTTTAATCATTAAACAAGCAGGTTACTCATCAGTTATTCAGTACTTGAGTAATTTTTTCACAACATACTTATTACTTTTACTCAAGTAAATATTTGGGTGACTACTCCTTACTTTTACTTGAGTAATAAATCTCTAAAGTAACAGTACTCTTACTTGAGTACAATTTCTGGCTATTCTACCCACCTCTGGTTTTACTTCTGTTCTATATAAATTAGAATTGCCATATCATGATGTTGGTAAAATGTTTTAAACCTAGTGAAAAGGTCTGGCACAAGATTCCACAAGATCTTTTGAATGAATTCCTGATATCACAAGATTAGCAGGTCCATTAATGATAGCTTGAGCGAACACTGCTCAGTACTGTTATTTTTTTGTTGTTTTTTTAATATCAGGCAAAAGTGATTTTTCCGATGTAAGAACTGTGCATCAAAACAGGAGTAAAGCAGCAATGGGCAGATATCTTGTTTTTTTATATTTGCCAGTAATGGTAAATGGTAAATGGGTTATACTTGTATAGCGCTTTTCTGCCTTTTTAAGGACCCAAAGCGCTTTTACACTATTTCCACATTCACCCATTCACACACACATTCACACACTGATGGCAGGAGCAGCCATGCAAGGCGCTAACCACAACCCATCAGGAGCAAGGGTGAAGTGTCTTGCTCAAGGACACAACGGACGTGACGAGTTGGTACTAGGTGGGAATTGAACCAGAAACCCTCAAGTTGCTGGCACAGCCACTCTCCCAACAGCGCCACGCCCCCCAGTAGGATCAGAGGCCTCGTGGCTTCCTGTGATTGCCGAGCTCTTTGAAAGAAGTGGCTAACATTGCAAATGCCAAATGCATATGCATTTGAAAAGATGCCCCCTAGAGGCTGTGATCAACATGGGGGATGACATTAGTTTTTTCTGTTCATAATTTAATTATTGAACTTTTCTAAACAACTTTCAAGTGTTTAAGCAGAAGGAAATGAGCTCATGCGTCATGAACAAGCTGCACATTTAGGTTTTGACTGATTTTATTCAGACAAGCAGCAATAATAGCTGAACCAAGTTTTCAGGAGGGACATTTGCATTATTTCAGTTGCTTGCCTGTTAGCATTCACACACTAAATATTCCATCAAAAAGCAAAGCAGATTGTGGTCCATGGACACACCTGTCACCACTTCAGGGGCGTAGAGACTTCCGACATCAGCTATTGTTTATTTAGTTGCATGTGATGTTATTTTAGTCTGCAGATTGTACTGTGACAACATATTGTATGGAGCTGACACTTACGTGCATCATCAAGAGAGTGGTTGCTGGGGTTGTCAGTGTGTGCTACCCCCGGGTTGTCTCCTTCCTCGCTTCGGTTCTCCGCCCCGAGGGAAAAATCTGTCTGAGGCACTAGTAAGGTTTCCTCTAAACTATCTGTCGGTTCCTGCACAGAAAATGATTGCAAATATGTCTGTCACATGTGGGCACTGTGGTTTGGGACATGGCCGACTATTTAAAGCTTTATCTGGCAAGCACACAAGGTTCATTAACATTCAGTGGTATAAAGTGCATGCTGCATCTCTCACCACCAGACGAATCTCCTCCCGGGGGGTCAGCCTCTCCAAGAGCTCGCAGCCCAGCTGGTAACACAGGATGCTGGATTGGCAAAGGCTGCACTCCAGGGCCTTTTCATCTTTCCGGCAGGTGTGCGAACCCCCCCACGGGGCCTGGAAGACATTGTTTATGATCCCCACAATATCTTTCCCCTGGCTGGTGTCGAGGCCGAGCATCACGCCATCATCCTGCAGCTCCATCTGGGACAGCGTGCGACAGAAGACGACCGTTTGAAAGACAAGAAGTGGAGCATGATGCACAAACCTCAAGATGCCACCTGTCGGTATTATTGACCCTGATTTGTTGCACCTGTCCCCACATGAGTAAGAACTATGGTTACCCTCCTGCACTCAACCCTACAAGCTCACCTGTTTTAGGATGAGGTCGAACATGAGGATGAAGCAGCCGAGGTTCATGTCGTCGTCCTCACAGTCTAAATCTAAGGCACAGTGGCCTGTTGCATGGCCCAAGTTTTTAAACGGACTGCAGCGTAGTGGACTACGGAACGGGCTCCTGAATGGACTCGGGAAGGGGCTGAGGATGTTGTGTTGCCCACGACGCCCTGGATCTGACACCACACTCACCTACATGGACAGAAACCATCACTCTATTACTCTTGACATACCTTTTCCGACACCCCTCGGTTTTCAACAAAAATATCTGCTAAAAGTTCCCCCAGTTTTGTACACCATCTCAGTCATGTTACCGCCAAACATTGCGTAGAACAAATTAGTCAATTTGCCCTCGTGTCATTGTGCTTAATTGTGTGCCCAAATAAGGAATCCAAGGAATAGTTGGTGAGTCAGTCTCTGATAAGAATGGTTATTGGTTCTTTTCAAGGTGGGATGCCATATAAGCAGACTGGTCTATTTGTCTGTATTATTTGTGAGTGTGTTTTTTTCTTCATACAACACACTCAGAAAGATGAACAAAACCATAACTGTCTCCTTTAGTCATGTCAATAAAAAATTGACTCTCTACAGACACCGAAAAGGTATGTTATTGCCGTCTTTTGGATGAGTTTGCTCACTGCAGGTGCTACGTTTTGAAAATGTACTTCCTGTTTCGTTCTTCGAACCGGAATTATTTGTCCATAGCGTTTCTGTTTTAAAGGATTCTTCATTCATTACTCCAAGCAATGTTTGTAAGTTTTACAATATAACTGAAACAAAAAAATTCATACTTACTCAACTGTCCCATGTGTGATGTCTGTAGTGTTTTCATGCATATTTGTAAGTGCTATTATAATGTAATCAAGCTTGCGTTGTTAGTATTAGCAAATATGCTAACACGTTAACAAGTGTCTGTGTCTGGCATTCTTTTTGTATTGTTTCAGTTTTGTAAACTCACCAAAATGTCACAGTGGAGTTATTTAGTCTGTTTAGCTGATTAGCATCAGCTTCGTTGGGCCTATATATTTTTTTCTTAAGCCCCCTAAATAATTTGGTGTGATTATTTTTGTATTTCTTTCTTTCTTTTATTAACAAAAAATGCAGAAAACTAAAGTAGAAATATGCAGGAATATGAGTTTAAATAACTAATAATATAACAATTATGATTCTAAATCATTTGAAGACCCTTTGTCAAGTGCTCATTATCCAATCCAATCCGTTCCATCAGTAACGCCGGCATTACTATTCTGAAATCCAGTTCACGGGTTCACTATTTCCTTAGCAAGGTTGAGCTAGACCATAGTCACATGCCCTTCAGTGGTTACGGAAGTAAACTCGAAGTAAAAATGTTTAAGTTTGTCATCTCAGTATCGGTACTGGCTTATTTGTGGCAATTTCAAGGATTCTCTGGAATCAAAGTCAACATTTTTTGAAACACAGAAACTATTATGAAAGAAACAGGATGTCTCTTGCAGTTTTGTGGACATTTGTCGCGATGTCTGCTCTGAAGAATATATTGGCAATCAGCGGTGGAACATTGATTGACGTCAGTGCCTAAAACATTATTTTCACCTATTTCTGCTAATTTGTCAACTTTTATTTTTTATCCATCTAATACAGTAAATAATGAATACACTTATAATAAGCGTCATCATTATTCACCATTATGCGACAAGAGTGCAGTAGAGTTCCCACTGAAGTTGCATCAGAACACTATCTGATTGATTTGTAATATAAAACTCATAATAATAATGTTTGTAATATTGCCGACAGAAAAATTACTTCCATACCGTATGATAAACAGATCACAGTCCTACAGCTTTGCAGTATAGGAGTGCTCCTTAAACTTAATTGATGTAGTTTGATAGCCTTAGTGTTATTTTAGAGTAGTGTTTGGGGGCTGTGAAGACTGGATGTACTGATAGACTCGGTCAAAACGGTGGAGTTCTGAGGGTGTTTTTTTTATCTTCATTTTTATTATTTCCACCATAAAAGGCAGGTTATTGTGGTTGTCCGTATCACCCATTCCTACATCCCTCAATTTGTCATTACAGTTATTACCCAAAAAATAACCATATTGCTTTTCGACCATTTCGATTTTGTCAGTCTTAACTGTGTACTTCTAATACAGTACAAGTTGTAAGCACAAACATCTTGCAAGAGCAAAAATTTTGACTCAAAGAGGTTGTGTACAGACAACAAATCTTTGGGTGGATGTCCAGCCCCTGTTTTACAGGCAAGAACGTTTCTTTCCACCAGAACTTCCTCTGTTTTCAGGTCAACAAGTTGGTTTCCACTGCTATCATCTGTGCAACGTTTCCCTGTTTCAATCAATTAATCAACGATTGTTTCTATAGGCCTTAATCACAAGTGTCTCAAACGGCTGCACAAGCTACAACAACATCCTCGGCTCAGATCCCACATGAGGGCAAGAAAAAACTCAATGGGCCCAATGAGAAACTGGAGGGAACCGCAAATGTGGGGACCCCTCGGGCGACCGGTGCAAGCTGCCTGCAAGCTTTTCCATGCAACAACATGTGTTTGGGCCATCTCATGCTTACTAAAGTGACTGAAGCTTTCTTACACTTCCACTTTCAATCATTCAGATGTATTTTGTGTTTGTTGTGTAACTCAAAGCGTGCAAGCATCACAGGAACCTGCAGGGGGTTAAGCCTCTTCTTCAGACCTTGTGTCGCCCCTGCTGATTAGAGAGCTAGCCTCCGCAGCTAGTGGGTCCATGATGATGACTTCTGTTTTGTTTTGTTCAGGGCTTTTATAATAATTTTGTACAAAACCCAAAACCAGTGAAGTTGACAAGTTGTGTAATTCGTAAATAAAAACAGAATACAATGATTTGCAAATCATTTTCAAAATATATTTAATTGAATAGACTGCAAAGACAAGATATTTAATACTCGAACTGAGAAACTTAATTTTTTTTTTGCAAATAATCATTAACTTAGAATTTAATGGCAGCCACATATTGCAAAAAAGTTGGCGCAGCGGCATTTTTACCAATGTGTTACTTGACCTTTCCTTTTAACAACACTCAGTAAATGTTTCGGAACTGAGGAGACCAATTTTTTTTTTCCGTCTTTCGTCCACAGTTTCTAAAAACAACTTGAAATGTGGACTAGTTAGACCACAGAACACTTTTCCACTTTGCATCAGTGAGATGATGATGATGATGATGTTAGATGAGCTCAGGCCCAGCAAAGCTGGCGGCGTTTCTGGGTGTTGTTGATGAATGGTTTTCGCATTGCATAGTAGAGTTTTAACTTGCACTTACAGTACAAATGTAGCGAAAAACTGTAGTTACTGACAGTCGTTTTCTTAAGTGTTCTTGAGCATATGTGGTGACATCCTTTACACACTGATGTTGCTTTTTGATGCAGCACCGCCTGAGGGACTTAAGGTCCGTAATATCATTGCTTACGTGCAGTGATTTTTCCAGACTTTCTGAACCTTTTTATGATATTACAGACCGTAGATAGTGAAATCTCTAAATTCTTTGCAAAAGATCATTGAGAAATGTCGTTCTTAAACTGTTCAATAATTTGTTCGTGCATTTGTTCACAAAGTGGTGACCCTCACCCCATCCTTGTTTGTGAATGACTGAGCATTTCATGGAAGCTGCTTTTATACCCAAGCTTGGCACCCACCTGTTCCTAATTAGCCTGCACACCTGTGGTATGTTCCAAATTAGTGTTTGATGAGCATTCCTCAACTTTCTCAGTCTTTTTTTGTGTCTGCTTTTTTGAAACATGTTACAGGGATCAAAATCCAAATGAGCTAATATTTGCAAAAAATAATGTTTTCTAGTTCAAAGGTTAAGTATCTTGTCTTTGCAGTTCATTCAATTGAATCTAGGTTAAAAAAGGATTTTCAAATTATTGTATTTGGATTTTATTTACGATTAACACAACGTGTCAACTTTTCTGGTTTTGGGATTTCTTAAAAAAAAACATTTACAAAATCCTTGTTACCAGTATATATCCGTGGCTTATAGTCACACATGTAAACATTTATTTCTTAATTCTTTTATAATTTGGCAGGTGCAGCTTGAATACCGATGCGCTCTATAGCCCGAAAATACGGTATATGTATTTCACTTTTTTTTCTGCATGTAAAACGCTAAATATTCCCTATAAAATGTGTTTCGTGTTCATATTTTTGGCTGTGTGGATTTGAGCAATTGGATTTGCATTACTTCTTAATGGGAAATCTTCCTTTAGTCTTCATACAATTCATCTATGTCTGACCTTTTAGAATAAATTGCTATCAAAAACTGAGGTATCACTGTGTTGTACGTGTATCACTGTTCTTACATCAGTTGGTGCTGGTGATGAAAGTTAAAGTATACCAATGATTGTCACCCACACACTAAGTGTGGTGAAATTTGTCCTCTGCATTTGATCCATCCCCTTGATCACCCCCTGTGAAGTGAGGGGAGCTAAAGGTGGTTGGATCATGCAGTCTCTTCTTAGTACAGTGTTTTGTTGCAGTCTCTTCTTAGTACAGTGTTTTGTAAATAAATATCATGATGCAACATGCTCTAGTACTGAACTTTAAAGAGCCAAGCCTAAACCATGAAATGTCCAGGCACAAACACTGACGGTAAATGAGTACAGTACATTGCTGTTAAGTTAAATTAAGAGCGTTAAGGGATCTATATTTAGTCTTTGGCAGTTACCATGGCAACTTCCAGCACATTGGGGTGAATGGAAGATTAAATCCAACAACAGATCAAATGTGACAAGGTTTTACATTTACATCGTGCCCTCTGTTAAATGACCTTCTAATTGTGTAATACAATCACACGAGGACACTTTTGAATAAAGACTTGAAACGTTGAGCGATAAAATATATAAATAACGTTTTGTTATGGCAAAAAAATATGGCTTTGTCTTCCTCACCCGACGAGCTCCGGTGTTGCCAGTCAGATCGGAAACACGTGACTTTCTCTGATTGGCCAGCTCCTTCAAAGAGTTCACACCATCCGAGAACATCCCAATGAGCAGCTGGACAGGCACCACGATATCCAGCTCTGATAGCACCTACAGGACCAAACAATACACATTGTATCATTTAAATAGGCCATCAATAAGTCATCTATTTGCCTCACACATGCCACCACATAAACTGTTATACATTTGGCACATGCATGTGTATGTGTATAGAAGGGGTGTCCAAACTCATTTTGCGGGAGGTCCACATATTGAACAATTAAAGGGTGCAAAGGGACCACAAGATATATTTTGTGCACTACTGTAAATATGTTAAACCTATCCAGCGTAGATCATAATATGCTAAGTTATTAGGTCAGCGTATGTTTTGGTCATTCAATTTAAATGGAATAAATGAAAATTGAAAAATAAAAAACAACTTTTGCCTTTCATTTTAAAATACAAATACTCAATACATTTTTGGTGTCGTAAAGCAGGAACTGCATCTAAAATATTGTTAGATTTCCATTTTATATTTCATTGAAACAGAAACGGAAAAAGAGACCAGAAGTTTTTTCATATTTTTGACACCGTAAGTTTTTATTTTCAAAATAAAAGCAACAATTACTACTACCCGCATGCCAGTATCTCTGGCTAAAATGTCTATGGAGCCCTTCACATGAATTAGTTTAGGACTGACATCTATATAAATCGCCACGCAGATATCACGTGAAAGTGGAGGCAAAAATGGATTTTCCAATGCACGATACAAGACTTTTTTTTTTTTACAGGCTAATCTGCGATCCTGTCTTTAAGTTGCTACTTATGGCTCTGGTGGCAGAATATGAAAAAATATGTTTGTCACATTGTTCTGTTTTTCAATTTCTGTTCATTTGGGGTTAAAATGTGTGTTATATGCATCCATCCATCCATTTTCTACCGCTTATTCCCTTTGTGGTTGCGGGGGGCGCTGGTGCCTATCTCAGCTACAATCGGGCAGAAGGCAGCGTACACCCTGGACAAGTCGCCCCTCATCGCAGGGCCAACACAGATAGACAGATAACATTCACACTCACATTCACACACTAGGGCCAATTTATTGTTGCCAATCAACTTATCCCCAGGTGCATGTCTTTGGAAGTGGGAGGAAGCCGGAGTACCCGGAGAGAACATGCCAACTCAACACAGAAAGATCCCGAACCCGGGATTGAACCCAGGACTACTCAGAACCTTCGTATTGTGAGGCAGACGCACTAACCCCTCTTCCACCGTGCTGCCCATGTTGTATGCATTATAAAATGAAAAACCAGAGGGAGGGAGTTATTGCTCTTTGACACCAAAAAAGAATACTTTTTTTTTTTTTCCCCGTTTTTTGTATTTTAAAGTAAAATTTAAGTAAACCATACATTTGTTGTTCTTCAATATCCATTCATGAAAATAAAATGAAATTACCAAAACATACAGGGAACAAAACATTGACATCTTAGCATGGTGCTATAGTTGATAAGGCAAATTAGTGTACAGTTGGGAAGGGATTTATATGGACCCATTCCTGGGTGGATCTTGCGTTAGAGAAAGGTAGGGGGTTAATCATTTTTGCAATGCAGTCTGTTGAAAATTATGGAAAGCACCACTCTAAATAGCAACTGACACTGTGGTCAGAATTAGAATTGCCACAAAACACATTTCAGAATATTCAAAACTCTACTGTCATCTAGTGGCGACAGTGCACCCCCTAATTAGTCAAGTTTCGTGTTTGAGGAAAATTACAAAAAATTGATATTTTTGAATCCCCTACCTACTATTCTGTACATTTAATATCATATCTAATCATTACAGTGAGTATGAATTAATTTTTGTTTTGCAGTGGGACAAGAGCCATTAAAAAAAAGCTGTTGGCCTTGATAATTTATAGCCTGTTTTGCATTGTTCTAGTCTGCTACTGTATATCCATCCATCAATGTTCTACCGCTTGTCCCTTTTGTGGTTGCGGGGGGTGCTGGAGCCTATCTCAGCTGCATATGGGTGGAAGGCGGGGTACACCCTAGAGGACAAGTTGCCACCTCATCACAGGGCCAACACAGACAGACAGACAGCATTCACACTCACATGCACACACTAGGGACCATTTTGTGCTGCCAATGATGTTTTAAAATCAAACTACGTTAGCATCAATACAAAACCTGTACAAATTCCAAAAATATATTACTTCTTAGCTTTTTTCATTATTTTGATTTTCAAATAAATACGTACTAAGAGTGTCGTACAAAGGAGCAGCACGTTTCTCTATGATCGGAATCTGACCTATTTACGAAAGCTAAATGATTACAATCTGTCCATTGCAGTTGTGTCAGAAAACTTGAAAATGATCTATGGCAGCAAGCTCTGAGTGCACATGTGATGGAAGCCAAAAATCTCTCCTCTCTGTGTCAGTCTCATTCGGTGACCCAGATCCATATTCAGCAGGCTCCTGCCCAGACTTGACACTCTGCGACAACCTGTTCAATTCACACGCACTGTGGATAGAACCACAGGATGGTCAAGGGGAAGTGTGTGCGTGCGTGTGTGCGTGCGTGTGTGCGTGCGTGTGTGCGTGCGTGCGTGTGTGCGTGCGTGCATGCGTGCGTGCGTGCGTGCGTGCGTGCGTGCGTGTGTGTGTGTGTGTGTGTGTGTGTGTGTGGGTGTGTGTGTGTGTGTGTGTGTGTGTGTGTGTGCATGCATGCGTGTTTGTGTGTCTGTGCTTACATGCAACCAGAGCAGAGCCTGCTCTTGCACAGATGCTGGGTAGCCAGAAAATCTGCAACTGATGAAGCCAAACATTTCTTCCATGGAGAAGGGAAGGGGGCACAGCTCAATGTCAAACATCTTGCTGCATTAACAGAGGAGAATGATGTTAATTATGCAATACTACTGCACATCCATGAAATGGTTGATCGCATAAAAGCACAGAACTTGAATGGGAATAAAGTCAAGTTTGCAGAAAGAAAGCAGTTGGGCATATGTGAACAGAATGGACTAATATAATTTTAAAAATGGTAAATATGTTTAAAAATAAGGGGTTAAATGGGAATATTACACACAATGTGTCTTAGAAAACCACATTGTTTTCTATGACAAAATGCCCAAAAAGTGGTAAATGCATATTTTTGAAAATAGTTCTTGTTATTCCCCACTGCCTGCGAGGCAGTGAACATGTCCTGGTAGGTGACTGGATGGGCGTAGGTAAAGCAAATAAAGGGGAGGGAAGTGTTTGTGTGCAGTGCATGGAGAGACATTTGTTCAAGAGAAATACGTTGGCTTGTTGAGTGTGAGACTCAAGAGTTTAATTTTGCATGGACATATTAGTTTGCCTGTAAAATGAAACAATATAAATCTAAATGTGTGTTTTGTTTTGGAGCTCCAGGCTTTTTTTTAGTTTAAGAGGTGAAAAAAATCTATCTTTTGCTGGTAAAGGTTGTCGACCCCTGGATTGGACCTTAAAAACATCGGGTCAGATCTACCTAAAGTTTGCATGTTCTAAAACACGTGCAAACTAGATATTGTACGCAGAACTGATCTAAGCTGGTGCGCAAAGGATTACGTCTCTTAAAGTACCAGGGTAATGGAAGAACAAGTTGACTTCACATGCCGGATTGTGTTTTATTGTATCCATAAAACCATATGCAATTGTATTTACAATCCGCAAAGTAAATCAAAATACCGTTGAAACATCACAAAACGCCACAAATTCAGTTGGCCATTTTGAACATTCCGCTCTAAATGTTGTCTGCAACTTCCGTAGTTTCGGAGTCGGATGACGTCACGAGAAGAACGCTTTTGCACTCTGACCGTATCATCAGATCAGTCACACTGGAATTATGCAAAATTTGGAACGAGATGTGCTGTCTATCATTCACAATCCTTATGTAAGACAGAAACACATTCCGTATATTGGGCTTTTTTTATGCATTCGAAATCGTAAATACGTTGCTGAGAATTGAGCTAACGAATCGAGGGTCCTGTATTGCGCAAATAAAGCCCTCTAAACAACGTCCAGAGACCGCCAACAATACTTCATTTACATGTCATCACATGAAAATGAACCAAATATGACAGATATTGTTGTTATTAGCGCTAACACAGACGGCCTATTTTAGCTATTTCATAGCAGTGAGCTAATGCTAGTTTATGCTGCTATTGTTGAACACATTGAGCAGGCAGCTGCTTCTGCTTGTCTCAAACTTGCTAAAAGTAAATTCTAAATTATAATTCATGCATCGCTCACCTGGTAGTAGACAAATACGGCCATGGTCTGACAGGCTGGTCAACCCCGGAGATGGCGAAAAAGACGCTCATTGCAGCTACTTTTTTTGAAACCTTCTTGAGGATTGCGATTGAATTTTCATCTAAACCAAGGGTCTCCAAACTTTTTCCACAGAGGGCCGCACGACGGAAAAATTGAAGCATGCGGGGTCCATTTTGACATTTTTCATTTTCAAACCATAACAAAATATATGGATTTTTTTTTTTTTAATCCTTAGTGCTCCTGGGAGCATAGAGGGTCTCAGTCACTAAAATGTTAAAAAGAAGTCAAATTATATATTTTTTTTATTATTTAATGCTTACAGTAAATCTCTATATCAACTTGATGTTGATATAAAGTAAAACAAATAAGGTTTTATGCCTTTTCTGTCAAAGACAACTTTATTTTTTAAAGTAAAACTGAAATATGCAGTATTTAGATGGATAGATAGATAGATAAATAGATAGATAGATAGATAGATGGATAGATAGATAGATAGATAGATAGATAGATAGATAGATAGATAGATAGATAGATAGATAGATAGATAGATAGATAGATAGATAGATAGATAGATAGATAGATAGATAGATAGATAGATAGATAGATAGATAGATAGATAGATAGATAGATAGATAGATAGATAGATGGACGGATGGATGGATAGATAGATAGATAGATAGATAGATAGATAGATAGATAGATAGATAGATAGATAGATAGATAGATAGATAGATAGATAGATAGATGGATGGATGGATGGATGGATGGATGGATGGATGGACGGACGGACGGACGGACGGACGGACAGACAGACAGACAGACAGAAAGGCAGACAGACAGACAGACAGACAGATAGACAGATAGACAGACAGATAGATAGATAGATAGATAGATAGATAGATAGATAGATAGATAGATAGATAGATAGATAGATAGATAGATAGATAGATAGATAGATAGATAGATGGATAGATAGATAGATAGATAGATGGATAGATAGATAGATAGATAGATAGATAGATAGATAGATAGATAGATAGATAGATAGATAGATAGATGGATAGATAGATAGATAGATGGATAGTATTTTATTGATTCCTTCAGGAGAGTTCTTTTATTCAGCAATTAAAGTCGTCAAAGATCAATAATGCAGGACACCATTGGTTTTAATTATTTAATATTTTTGAGTAATCACAGTGAAAAGTTAAACAAAATCTTATTAAATATATTTGAGATCCAAAAGGTTCCCCACTCATAAAGTGATACATTTTTCTTATTTTTATTTTTTTTACTTTTAACACTTAAATTTCAAGATAAACATCAGATATATCTGTCGATTTTAAGTTTGAACTATTATTTTGTTTGTTTTATGCTCTTTTGTCAAAACTTCGATGTTTTTATATGGCAACCACACAACATATGCATTTCTTTCCACATAAAACATTTTAAAGGGATAATTTTTAAGTAATAATTCATTATAACATAGATTTTTTTTGTCCTTTTTTTTGAGCATGGAAAAAAAAAAGAAAATAAAGAAAAAAAGAACAAAAAACTGCCTGCATGGCAGCTTTGTGTCAACATTGCCACTTTTTCTCATTAAATTTCACCTCATTCCACTTTTTAAAAATGTTTTTTTTAATTTTTGCAATACTATCAATTTTGCAATTTTTGCAGAATGTGTGGCGGGCCGGTAAACGATTAGCTGCAGGCCGCAAATGGCCCCCGGGCCGCACTTTGGACAACCCTGATCTAAACGGAATCATGTGAGCGCCGTATCAGTCGGAATCTCAGCAGGAGTGGAAATTGTACAGTAATTGTACAGCTTGTTTTATTATGATGTATTATAGTTAGTTTGTATGTTTAACGCCTAGTAATGCTGCGGATGCTATAGTTCTACAATAAAGCTCGGCTTCTGAAACTTATTGCTCATCTTCCTTGCGTTCAGGCTCAAAAATATAAGGCTCTCACAAAGTGTGCTTGATGAGCATTTTGGATGGGGAAGAGATCTGTAGTTCCTAACACTATGTCATGACTCACGTGACTGGCTTGCTCATTAACTCTAAAAAATGGCTCGAGAATCTGTGAAATTGATACTATTTTGGTCATATTTGTTTACTAGCAAACGTTGCAAGTGTTTTGGTGTCATAAATCATATATATATGATAATAGCTTCAATATAGAGGCAACTTGTTTTTCCATTCTACTGCTACTTTAAAAGAGCAAAATAAGGACTGCAACCCATTTAGCAATAATGAATGTATATGCAATACTGGGAGGAGAAAATGCAAATATAATTATTCAGCACACACAGTGTGATTTATCAGGACTAAAACTGTACTGTGGGAGCTATTTTGCATCTTTATTTAGCAGATCTTAAATGTGTGTGCAAACTAGCTGTTGTGCAGAAATAACTGTCAACATATTGGGACTGTCAAAAACAAAACTATTAGATATATCGATAATTTAGCAATATCATGTTCAAATATGGATAGCGGCTGAATGATTTAGGAGCTGATTAAAATCAATGAAATTGGTGTGTTTTGTTGTCAACACAGGCGTTTTTTTAAATGAAAAAAACTTCCTACATTATACGATTTTTTGCATCTGAAATATTCCAGCGCACGCTCGCAAGTGTAAGTGCCAGTGCTTTCATTGCAGTAAAAAGTGAATTCCATAGTGAATGCCCTGCAGGTCTGCCTCTAGAATGCCCAGAAAATGTGGAATATGTCTGCTGCATGTTTCACAACATAGTAAAACAACACGGTTGGGCGCTTGATTTTCTCTTTGGGCACGCAAAATCCTCATTTAAATAAGGCAATCTGCACCACTTTTGCACTTGTTATCAATTTACATGCAGTATTAGTAGATCACGTGCAACACACCAATCAGAAGTACACAGAGCAATTTTGTAATTTGCACATGCTGTTTAGCACTTGGTATTTGGATCATAGTAGATCAGGCCCATACAGTAGACTATATACTATCTGAAACTTACACTTTTTAAGTTTGCCGGCTGTTTCACATTCTGACATAACTTGTTTCTTGTAAAGCTAATTTATGAACTAGCCCACTTTAGCTGAAGGAGTTTGACAAAACTGGGACGATACTGTCTTGGATCAAAATGATCTACTATAAAACCAAGCTGTAATTTCTTACTCAAATATGTACTTAAGTACTTGAATGATGGTCGGATGTGTACCTGAGGACTTCCCGGAACTCTTTAAGTTGGTGGTCAGGCACCTCTGTGCGGATGGCCTCCAACCACTCCGGCATGAAGCACTCCCATAGTGGTTGGCTGATGACGTTGTAAGGGATCAAACACAGGATGCGGTTCAGACCCTCCTTCAGCTGTGTCACTGTGCTACAGGACTTGTCCCAATAACCTCCAACCTGAACAAATATGTGATTGAAAGTAAATTAAATAATCAATAATAGGTAATTGATGAAATCAGTGAACGTGAGGTGCCCTCGCCTACTGGCCGCAAAAATAGACGTTGTTCTGCTAAATCTTTGCGGTCCCTGAGAGCAACAAAGGTCGACACAGTGCAGTTGGACAAAGCCTGTCTAGTGCCTGTGCACATGATGTACCCTCTCAAATGACAAACTGAATTGTGTCTTTACTCTGCTGTTGCTGTCTTGTGATGCAGCTGTCAATATAGTGATGTCATGATGCGACGGTCAATGCAAACCCCAGTGACCCCTGTCCAGGGATCACCCAGGAAAGGTGTTTGGATGAACTTCATTTATCATAGTAATGGATTGATTGATTGATTGATTGATACTTTTATTAGTAGATTGCACAGTACAGTACATATTCCGTACAATTGACCACTAAATGGTAACACCCGAATACGTTTTTCAACTTGTTTAAGTCGGGGTCCACGTTAATCAATTCATGGAATAAACATTCCTCTGAAAATACTGATATGTTTACAAATTTTCAGGACCAGGCTGGTACCGTACTGATCCTATGATCAGTCTGTTTTTGCCAAGAAATGCTGTTTGTTATTTATCTTTGCTGCAAAATGTGTACAAAATAATAAATTCGCCTTTTTGAAATGATAAATTTGGTTGTTAGAAACAATTCAATTGCAACCTACCTTAGCAGGATGGCTGTTTTCAAAAAATGCTTCACAAAATCATTGATTTACTCAAAACAAGGAAAATTGAGATATTTGTTTATATGTCTGAACTCTTAACATATGGACTGTTAAAAATAAAAATATTAGATGTATTGTCTATTCAGCCATATCATTTTGTAGCTGCTATTACTCAAAGGGCAAATTAAAACTAATTATATGGATGCACTTTTCTGTTCGTTGCTGGCTTTTTTCAAAGACACCTGTTTTTTTATATAAAGATAAAAAATAACTTTTTGCAATATGCATTTTCTTGCACCTGAAACAGGTTTGCTGTTAGTGCTAGCGTCTTCCATGAGCGCATCTTCAACATGTTAAAAAAGTGTATTCCATTGTAATTGCCCTGCAGGACTGCAGCTATCATTTTTACAAGCAATCTAAATAGATCACAGACAACAAGCTCACTAATAGTGGACACAATTTTACAGTTTGCAAATGCTGGTTTGTGCGTGGTATTTGGATTTTAGACGATCGGGCTCTAAGGCAGGGGTCGGGTCGCCCTAGTGCAGGGGTAGGGAACCTATGGCTCGGGAGCCAGATGTGGCTCTTTTGATGACTGCATCTGGCTCTCTAATAAATCTGAGCTGGCAATGCTTAACACGATAAATAATGAATAATTCCATTTGTAATCACAGTGTTAAAAATAATGTTCAAAATATAAAACATTCTCATGCATTTTTAAACCATCCATCCGTTTCTACCGCACCTGTTCAAGAAGTTGCGTTAATGGTAAGAAGTTATTTATTTATTATTGGTTAGTGTGGGGCTTGCCCTCCTTGGGGTTCTTCAGACCACCAAGCACCAAGATGAGAGCCTGTTTCAGAGTTACAATATTGTTTTATTTTTCAATAAGTCCCTCAGTTGCTTTCCAGCAATTGTATTATTCTCTTTCGTTTTCGCTCACGCTCTGACTCCAGCCCCAACCCCGTCTCTCCTCCTGGCTGCGGCTTATAAATAAATAAATAAATGGGTTGTACTTGTATAGCGCTTTTCTACCTTCAAGGTACTCAAAGCGCTTTGACACTACTTCCACATTTACCCAGTCACACACACATTCACACACTGATAGAGGAAGCTTATAACAGAGTGACAGGTGATTTGATTACAAGGCCCAGGTGGGCCGTCTACGCACCTGTCGCTGATTTAGAGGCCGGTCCTGGCACACCCCAGTTCACTGCAGGCCCACAGGCCACGCCCCCTCCGCAGTTAGCTTCAGAATAACAATGTTATTACAAAGAATAAGAGACCTATCATACTCTAGAAATGTTGGTCCTACTTAATAATGCACGGGGTTAGTTGTGTTCAGTGTGAAAAAAAAATATTATATGGCTCTTACGGAAATACATTTTAAAATATTTGGCTTTTTGGCTCTCTCAGTCTAAAAGGTTCCCGACCCCTGCCCTAGTGGCTCCCTGGAGCATTTTAAAAAAATTATAAAAATGGTAAAAGGTGGGGGAAAAATACATATTTTTTGTTTTAATATGGTGTCAAAATAACATGCCACAAACCACCCTAATTTTTAGAAAGCCAACTGTTCAATATGTTTGTATTTATGCTTCACTGATGAGAGTATTGACGCGACCCGTTTTGAACTACTAATTTTGGCAGTCTTTGAACCCACTGTAGTTGTGTGGACTTTGATACAACAGTTTTTTTACATGTATAACTTTCTCGGACGCTGCCCCAGAGGAACGTGTTTCATGCCCCTCCTTCTTTCACTAATTTTGTCCACCAAATGTTTTATGCTGTGCGTGAATGCAGAAACGTGAGATTTGTTGATGTCATTGACTTGTGTGGAGTGCTAATCAGGCATTATTTGATCAGTGCATGAATGCAAGCTAATCAATGCTAACATATGCTAATATAGCTAATGTAGACATTTATATTAAATTTTGCCTTCATTATAAGACTTATTTAACGCTTTGGGTTTTTTTGCGGCTCCAGACATATTTTTTTGTATTTTTGGTCCAATATGGCTTTTTTAACATTTTGGGTTAATGACCCCTGTCCTAAGATCTAAGTGATTGTTTTATTATGTTCCTTGTTTTTATTTCTTGTTTAGCACTTAGCCATAGTGCTACCTGATGCTTAGTGTTTCACAAGAGCTGCTTATCACTCAGCTTCTAAACCTTGTAGCTCATCCTCCTTATATTCAGACTTAAAAATGGAAGTTTCTGGATCATCAATTGTTCCGAAGTAGTAATCGTCGGCTCTCATGAAGTCTGCCATGATTAGTGAGTTTTTGAAGCAAAATAGCAAATGTTTCAAAGCGCTCTGCGAAATCAACGTGTCACCAGAACCTTCCGGCAATGCTTGAAACAAAAAAATATTCTATTGTAATATAAACCCGCCTTCCACCCGAATGCAGCTGAAATAGGCTCCAGCACCTCCGCGACCCTGAACGGGACAAGCGGTAGAAAATGGATGGATGGATGGATGGATGTATTATGAAAAGTGCCTGTTACTACATTACATATATACTTATAGCATGTATATACAACGTTGATGGAGGTTTTATATGTTTTTTAGAATGCTTTATAGGCGGAATAGCTTGATTCCCCATTACCTGCATTGTTTGCCACCTCTTGTTAATGTTTAGTTATGATTTTGAAAAAAAGACAAAAACGTGTGTTTTTGTCTCACATGAGGATTATGAATGACAGGCAAAAGTAAAAAAAAAAAAAAAAAAGTTCAGTTCCCAGTTCCCTAATATTTCGTGTATACATGCCCAATTAGGGTAGACCTTACCCTGGCAAACTCGACAGGCTTAGGCAGAAGACACATGACCATCACGTCAAAGCGCACTTCGCACACCGTCTTCAACCACTTGGTAACAAACTGGGGCTTCAGCTTCTCCACCAGACTTCCGACCTCGTCATCCATCATGTAGGCGGTGGAGTGAAACCACTGGAAGACCATACTGACCAGCCGGGCCAGACTCTCCGTTGGCGTGTTCTCATTGGGGGTACACAGGCTCACCTGAGTCAAGTTCAGAGAAGCAGAGTAATAAACCATATAGCCCAGATAAGATGGTCATGTGACATCCATATCCTTATCTCATGTTATTGACAGACATGGCAGCAGGGCTTCAGTACACACCAGAAACCAGATGCCAAACTGACTGAGGAGGCGCTGGTCATGCTGGTCATCCTCCTTGTTATCAAACTCTATGTTGTCCAGAGAGTGGTGAGAGGAGGACAATCCCATCTGACGACGTCTATTAAGCTCAAACTCGCGTTGTTCAGCATGAATTTCCGCCTCCTTGAGCAGACTGAAGAGATAAAACGGGTTAATAAAAGATCAACTCCGGGTACACAATACACACCCCATTAGGGAGACTAAGTAAACGATCTAATGAGATCCAATTTAGCATGTGTTTGCTGTTAAGGTTGGAGTTTGCAGTGGTGTAAAAGTCCTAGATGATACTTGGAGCTGTTTCAAATATCTTGCCCTAACTACTCTAAATCAGATGAACAAAAAATCTCCCAAATTGTGCGGTGATATACAACTACGCACACAATCATAAAGGTATGCTGTTGGCAGGCAAGAAAATAAGATTTTGCAAATAAAAATAAAATAAAATAATACCAATTGAAAATATGTACTTTTGATTAGACAAATACATAATTTTATCAATATTTTGTTTTTTTACATTTTGTTATATTTTCTATTTGTATTGTTTCGCCCTATATCAATTTAATTTAATGTAAATGGATAAATGTATATACAATTAACAATAGCACAATCTGTTTTTGGATTCTTACTCTTACACTTTTATTTTTGTTCCCCTTCCTGTTTTGGTCTTGTTTTTCAGTGACTTTTCGAGGGCTGTTTTTCAGACCAGCTCTTGATTAGTGATCAGGGGACTCAGTAATCAGGAGTATTTGTAGTTCGTTGAATAATGCTCATGGTCTGTCGTTTAGTTTTTGCCTGTCCGGTCAACATTTGAAGAGCCTTCTGAACTGCACTTTGCCTACCATCTCTGCATCCTAAGGTCACGCCAACAATTGGCATGACAAACAATCACAACGAGATATCAAATACTGAAAAATAATGAAAATAATCTACAAACGCCACTCCATATGAGTTGGGAAATTGTGTTAGATGTAAATATAATCGGAATACAATGATTTGCAAATTATTTTCAACCCATAATCAGTTGAATATGCAACAAAGACAACATATTTTATGTTCAAACTGAATAACATTTCTTTTTTTTGCAAATAATCATTAACTTTAGAATTTGATGCTAGCAACACGTGACAAAGAAGTTGGGAAAGGTGGTAATAAATACTGATAAAGTTGAGGAATGCTCATCAAACACTTATTTGGAACATCCCACAGGTGTGCAGGCTAATTGGGAACAGGTGGGTGCCATGATTGGGTATAAGAACAGCTTCCCAAAAAATGTTCACCCCTTTGTCCACAACTGCATGAGCAAATAGTCAAACAGTTTAAGAACAATGTTTCTCAAAGTGCAATTGCAAGAAATTTAGGTATTTCAACATTTACGGACCATAATATCATCAAAAGTTTCAGACAATCTGGAGAAATCACTCCACCTAAGCGGCATGGCCGTAAACCGACATTGAATGACAGTGACCTTCGATCCTTCAGACGGCACTGTATCAAAAATATCAACATCAATATCGATATCAATCTCTAAAGGATATCACCACATGGAATCAGGAAGACTTCAGAAAACCACTGTCACTAAATAAAGTTTGTTGCTACATCTGTAAGTGCAAGTTAAAGCTCTACTATGCAAAGCAAAAGCCATTTTTCAACAACATCCAGAAACGCCTTCGGCTTCTCTGGGCCCGAGATCATCTAAGATGGACTGATGCAGAGTGGAAAAGTGTTCTGTGGTCTGACGAGTCCACATTTCAAATTGTTTTTGGAAACTATGGACATTTGTGTCCTCGGGAACAAAGAGGAAAAGAACCATCCGGATTGTTATAGGTGCACATTTCAAAAGGCAGCATCTGCGATGGTATGGGGGTGAATTAGTGCCCAAGGCATGGGTAACTTAAACATCTGCAAAGCCACCATTAATGCTGAAAGGTACAGTTTTGGAGAAACATATATTGCCATTCAAGCAACGTTATTATGGACGCCCCTGCTTATTTCAGCAAGACAATGCCACACCATGTGTTATAACAGCGTGGCGTCATAGTAAAAGAGTCCGGGTTCTACACTGGCCTGCCTGTAGTCCAGATCTGTCTCCCACTGAAATCTTTGAAGCCTAAAATACGACAACAGAGACCCCGGACTGTTGAACAACTTAAGCTGTACATCAAACAAGATTGGGAAATAATTCCACATGAAAAGCTTCAAAAATGTGTCTCCTCAGTTCCCAAACGTTTATTGAGTGTTGTTAAAAGAAAAGGTGATGTAACACAGTGGTGAACATGCCCTTTCCCAACTACTTTGGCACATGTTGCAGCCATGAAATTCTAAGTTGATTATTATTTGCAAAAAAAAAATAAGTTTATGAGTTTGAACATCAAATATGTTGTCGTTGTAGTGCATTCAATTGAATATGGGTTGAAAAGGATTTGCAAATCATTGTATTCCATTTATTTTTACATCTTACACAATTTTCCAACTCCTATGTAAACGGGGTTTGTATAAGGATTGTAATGTAATCATCCATCTCTGTAGAGCACATCTTACGAGGCGTTGTAGTTCTACATGACTGAAAAGCACATTTATAAACTCAAAGCATAGTCATGTTGGTAAAGTCATTGTACTGAATTCCCATTAGATAATGGAGGTGTTTGGGCCAAAAGTGCACCCTAGGACAGTCATAAATAGTATTTTCAGATATGACAGGTATGTGAATGCACCTTATGACAGCTTCCACAGTGCATACGAGCTCCTCTGCCCCGCACTCTCGCGTGTTGATCGGAGGTGGAGAAGTCTGGTACAGATGGGTCTCCGCAGCAGCCCCCACCTCGCTGCTGTGGTGGTTGACATGGCAACGCTTGCAGTAGCGGACAGGCCGGTTGCCATGGCGCCCACAGCAACCAGCCGAGAAGCAGGTGACCACAGCCCTTCTGACGTGCGAGCTACAGTTCTGGGAAGAAAGAGGGGTGAGGACATTTCTAAGTCAACTAAGTTACATTAATGACAAGCTTTTTTCAAAGTCTCAGAGATCCTCAACCTTTTGATACACATCGTGTTGACCGACATGGGCTTTGATTTAAATAAATGTAAATCCACATCTCCACAGTGTCTCAGGTTTCTAAAAATAAAAAGCGTGGCACGAGGGAATTATCCTAATTTGATCAGCCTCTAATCTTGTACCATCAGGGGATGCAGCGCTCCCTATCAAATTAGCATATTTGCTCTCCTCTCATTCAATCATCCATCGTTCAGCACTGCTGCAAACTCGATCCTACATTTCTACATGTTCACTGTATTTTTTAAAGAGACGCTGTGTTCCGGATGGCCAGCGTGACACGCCATGACTTCACAGCGGAAGGAAAGATGACTCAATTAATCATGAAAGCTCCGGTGTAAAATCCAGGTGGGAGTTGAAAGGGCTTTTTGGGATGAGTGCAACAAAACCTGCTGCAAAGGCGGCAGAGGATGTGGATTTAATCTGCTGGACAAACCAGGATGAGGGCCTGCCTGTTTCCCCTGACAACACAGAGAGGTTGCTCGGCTTGATGGGAATCCCGCAGATCACCTGACACGCAGTATATTGCAGGTGTCTCCCTGTAGAAACACGATTTTGCATGGGACTCTCATCCTTGACTTATGATAGGATGTTTGTTTTGTGATCAATATCTTGCACAGTCCAGCCCTGCACACAAACCAGCGACCACTGAGTGAGAGTTAAGTCCAGCAGGGCTACTCATTGAGCTAAAAGCCACAGCCTGTCATTGCATCGTCCAGTGCAGCTCCAAAGGCGGCCGGGAGTGAGTTTGACACAAACACATCGCCACACTAGGTTGCATTTGTTACATTAACACATCTTTTTCCGCTTTCTTCTGTAATTTGCAGCTCTAGTAATAAGAATTTCCTGCAACGGCGCCCATTTTTTAAAATAGACATTTTAATGCGATAACAGTAATGTGTTCTTAGAGCCTGTTTAAGGAATAGATAAAAAAAAAAACAAAAAAAAAACAATCATCTCCTTTGGCCACTCTTAGGAAAAGAGAAGCTGAAACGACCGTTTTGTAGGGAAATGTCCCTCTGCATGGATATAACACTGCCTCTGACCTGTCCCCTTGCTACAGTAAATGAGCCTGCCTCGTATTGATATGTTTACCTCTTCATGTAGGACAGCTTTATAATAAACACAAGCTGCACAACATATCTCAAAATAAGCCTAGAGCTCTGCGCCTTAGCTCTGTCAGTGAGCTACAAAAATTGGAGTTTTATCACGTAGTTTTTCTTCAGGTAACAGTCAAGCATGATAGCTTGTTAAAATGTAAATCCATGCGAGCATAGCTATTGTTTGCGTCCTCTTGCACTCCTTATTGTCAAATTACCGTGTTAATTGCGATTAATTCATTACATTAATTTTTAGCGCGCTAGATATCTAATCGGTTTAATCCAACTTTCAATCTCTCACGCTAATGTTTCTGTATGCCAGTTGCCTGAAAAGCCCCTTGCTAACAGCGGATAGAAACGTGCCTCAATTTTGTGCCACACCCACATTGAGCCACGCCCACTTGCCCCCACATTGGACTGCCGAAGAAGAATGTGTGCAGAGCGTCGGAGAAGCATATCAGTTTGCAAAATGGGGGTAAACAAGGGTTGGAATAAGCGGTAGAAGTTGGATGGATGGGCTAAGCAAGGGTTTCTTTTCTCTTTTGACATGCTATTTTGCAATATTTGTGACTGACAAGGAAGGAAGTTATATTACTTTATTTTTTAAATAATGAATATTTGTTTCTGAAATGGGTTATGCTCTGTATTAGTCATGGTCAGATGAAGCCTTGTAAGACATTGAACCACTTCGAGAATTTCCAGAAGCTTCAATGCATGCTTCGGCACAAGACACCACCTGCTGGCCAAATTTATAATTACCGAAACAGCTGTGTCTTAACCACAAAAAGCGTGATGCATGAATCGACAATGAGAATGAATCACAATAAATGTTTGACAAAATGTTTTTGCTAGTAAAATTATATAATATATTCTAGCTTCTTCAAAATAGCCACCCTTTGCTCTGATTACTGCTTAGCACACTCTTGGCATTCTCTCGACGAGCTTCAAGCACACCTGTGAAGTGAAAACCATTTCAGGTGTCCACCTCTTAGCTCATAGAGAGAATGCCAAGAGTGTGCGAAAAAGTAATCAGAACAAAGGGTATCTATTTTGAAAAAACTAGGTTGATTGGCAACACTAAAATTGGCCCTAGTGTGTGAATGTGAGTGTGAATGCTGTCTGTCTATCTGTGTTGGCCCTGCGATGAGGTGGCGACTTGTCCAGGGTGTACACCGCCTTCTGCCCGATTGTAGCTGAGATAGGCACCAGCACCCACCCCCCAGGTCACCAAGGCCCCCCTCTGGAGCCAGGCCTGGAGATGGGGCACAATGGCGAGCACCTGCACAGCCCAAAAAGGCAACGTAAGTCCCCCCTCCAATGGTCTCACCACTCATAGGAGGGGCCATAAAGGTCGGGTGCATTGTGAGCTGGGCGGAAGCCGAAGGCAGGACACTTGGCGGTCCGATCCTCAGCTGTATAAGCTAGCTCTTGGGACGTGGAATGTCACCTCACTTGGGGGGAAGGAGCCTGAGCCAGTGTATGAGGTGGAGTAGTTCCGCCTGGACTAACTTTGACACACAGCAAGGGCTTTGGAACCAGTTCTCTCGAGAGGGGCTGGACTTTCATCCATACAGTGAGAGGCGGCGGGCTGGGGTGGCAATTCTTGTTGCCATGCGGCTCAAAGCCTGCACGTTGGAGTTCAACTCGGTGAACGAGAGGGTAGCTTCCCTCCGCCTTCGGGTCGGGGGACAGGTCCTGACTGTTGTTTGTGCTTATGCACCAAAAAGCAGTTCAGAGTACCCACCCTTTTTGGATACACTCTAGGGAGTGCTGGAAAGTGCTCCACCAGATGATTCCTTTGTCCTACTGGGGGACTTCAACGCTCATGTTCGCAACGACAGTGAAACCTGGAGAGGCGTGATTGAAAAAGAAGGGCCACCAGGATCTGAACCTGAGTGGTGTTTTGTTATTGGACTTTTGTGCTCCTCACAGATTGTCCATAGCAAACACCATGTTCAAACATAAGGGTGTCCATATGTGCACTTGGCACCAGGACACCCTTGGCCGCAGTTCCATGATCTACTTTGTAGTTTCGCTGGATTGGTGGTTCCTCTCTTTAAAAAGGGGGAACCGCAGGGTGTGTTCCAACTATCGTGGGATTACACTCCTCAGCCTTCCCGGTAAGGTCTATTCAGGTGTACCCATACTTGCCAACCTTGAGACCTCCGATTTCGGGAGGTGGGGGGTGGGGGGTGGGGGCGTGGGCGGGGCATGGTTAAGAGTCAAGCATTTCATATATATATATATATATATATATATATTATATATATATATATATATATATAAATATATATATATATACATATGTATATATATATATATATATATATATATATATATATATATATATATATATATATATATATATATATATATATATATATATATATATATATATATATATAGCGAGGTGTCGGCCAAGGAGAGGGAGGACCAGTTCACCTGGCTAAATGATGATGATGATGATGATGATGATGATGATGATGATGATGATGATGAAAACAGCGGTGCTGAGGAGGCCCCCTCTGCTGAAGACAAAGATTCACAACCAGTAGAGCGGGCAACTGGAAAAGTTAAAAAAGAAAAAGTGGAGGAAACTCAAGAAATTGAGAAATAAGAAGAAATAATTGAAGAAATTCTGGGAGATGATGAAGAAAATGATAAAGATGAAGAAGAAGTTGAAGAAACTCAACAACTTGAAAAAGAAGAAGGAATAATTGAAGAAATTCGAGAAGATGATGAAGATGAACAAGAAATTGAAGATGAAGACAAAGTCGAAGAAACTCAAGAAATTGAGAAAGAAAAATAAATAATGGAAGAAATTCGGGAAGATGATGAAGACGAACAAGATGATGAAGATGAAGACAAAATTGAAAATGAAGACGAAGTCAAAAAAACTCAAGAAATTGAGAAAGAAAAATAAATAATTGAACAAATACGGTAAGATGATGAAGACGAACAAGATGATGAAGATGAAGAAGAAATTAAAGAGGAAAACGAAGTCGAAGAAACTCAAGAAATTGAGAAGGAAGAAGAAATAATGGAAGAAATTCTGGAAGATGATGAAGCCAAACCAGATGATGAAGAAGAAATTGAAGATGAAGACAAAGTCGAAGAAACCCAAGAAATTGAGAAAGAAGAGGAAATAATTGAAGAAATTCTGGGAGATGATGAAGAAAATGATAAAGATGAAGAAGAAGTTGAAGAAACTCAACAACTTGAAAAAGAAGAAGGAATAATTGAAGAAATTCGAGAAGATGATGAAGATGAACAAGAAATTGAAGATGAAGACAAAGTCGAAGAAACTCAAGAAATTGAGAAAGAAAAATAAATAATGGAAGAAATTCGGGAAGATGATGAAGACGAACAAGATGATGAAGATGAAGACAAAATTGAAAATGAAGACGAAGTCAAAAAAACTCAAGAAATTGAGAAAGAAAAATAAATAATTGAACAAATACGGTAAGATGATGAAGACGAACAAGATGATGAAGATGAAGAAGAAATTAAAGAGGAAAACGAAGTCGAAGAAACTCAAGAAATTGAGAAGGAAGAAGAAATAATGGAAGAAATTCTGGAAGATGATGAAGCCAAACCAGATGATGAAGAAGAAATTGAAGATGAAGACAAAGTCGAAGAAACCCAAGAAATTGAGAAAGAAGAAGAAATAATTGAAGAAATTCTGGGAGATGATGAAGAAAATGATAAAGATGAAGAAGAAGTTGAAGAAACTCAACAACTTGAAAAAGAAGAAGGAATAATTGAAGAAATTCGAGAAGATGATGAAGATGAACAAGAAATTGAAGATGAAGACAAAGTCGAAGAAACTCAAGAAATTGAGAAAGAAAAATAAATAATGGAAGAAATTCGGGAAGATGATGAAGACGAACAAGATGATGAAGATGAAGACAAAATTGAAAATGAAGACGAAGTCAAAAAAACTCAAGAAATTGAGAAAGAAAAATAAATAATTGAACAAATACGGTAAGATGATGAAGACGAACAAGATGGTGAAGATGAAGAAGAAATTAAAGAGGAAAACGAAGTCAAAGAAACTCAAGAAATTGAGAAGGAAGAAGAAATAATGGAAGAAATTCTGGAAGATGATGAAGCCAAACCAGATGATGAAGAAGAAATTGAAGATGAAGACAAAGTCGAAGAAACCCAAGAAATTGAGAAAGAAGAAGAAATAATTGAAGAAATTCTGGGAGATGATGAAGAAAATGATAAAGATGAAGAAGAAGTTGAAGAAACTCAACAACTTGAGAAAGAAGAAGGAATAATTGAAGAAATTCGAGAAGATGATGAAGATGAAGAAGAAATTGAAGATGAAGAAAATGATGAAGAAAAAGTTAAAGAAACTGAATAAATTGAGAATGAAGAAGAAATACTTGGAGAAATTCAAGAAAAGGACAAAGAAGAAGTCAAAGGGGACAAAGAAAAAGTTAAAGAAGAACAAGTGGAAGAAACTCAAGAAATTGAGAATGAAGAAGAAATACTTGGAGAAATTCAAAAAAAGGACAAAGAAACATTTAAAGAGGACAAGGAAAAAGTCAAAGAAATTGAAGTTTGAGAAGACAAAGAAAAAAACAAAGGAGGCAAAGACAAAGAAGACAGGAGGCCTGGGAAGTTTTTTCCCTGCTCCTTCAAAAAAAGGTGGGGGGATTATGCTCAACCGTACTGAAGCCCGCTTGAGTTTGGCGATGGAGAACTGTGGAGAGGCGGAGCCGACTGTCTGACAGCGGGATAGGACAATTGGCGGCCAGGAGGCGGAGTAAGCAGCGGAACGGAGAGGCGGGGCGCACTTGGAGCGACGCTGCAGCAATCCGAGTCAGGTGCGTAAACGACACACCTGCTCTCAATCCCTGCATCTTCTGCTGCAGTTTAAAAGGGGAGAAGGAGGAGCAATCGTGGCAGAAGTAGGAGAGGAAACGACAGACGACAAAGACGACGAGAGCGACCAGAAGAGAGATGAGCCCCCGCGGAAGACGCAGCCACCGGCCACCGAAAGGCGCGCCGAGACGAGCAGGAAGAGAGGTCGCGCTAGAAATTGGCGCGACCGACTGGAACGAAAACTTGTTTGTTGAAATAATAAACGAGAGTGAAACCTGCTACCATTTGTCATGTATCGATGGTCCATGCTACCCACACGACGACAGCTGGAGACCTATCACAAGCACTTTTAAACTGTCTAACTCCCAACATCCAGGCTATATTACATTCTTCAAATACACTATTGAGGGATGTGTGATATGTAGAAATACAATAATATGGGACTGTCAAGCAATAAATGGGCTTAACCGGTGAGTGGGGTACCTCAATGGCACCTGTATGACCCCTACATATAATCTAAATCATCTTACCTTCTTTTGGCAAATCGCTGATATTTCAGCTGCAAGGCAAACAAAGAAAAGTGTTACATTTTCATCATAAATAAGAAACATACATAAAATTCTGCTTATGTAAGACCCTTTCAATTCATAAATATATACATTTATAAATGGGCTTTTTTTGTATAGAAGGGTTCCATGCAGTATATTGAACAATATTTTCATATGAACTCCAAACCCTGTTTTGTTTGTGATTACACACCTTGAGGCAAAAGCACGTCAACAAGCCATTCAGCGTGGTCTCTGGAAAGACATGTAAAAACAATGTTTAGTTGAAAGCAACATTCATCAGTACTCCAGTTTTTATATTATTTGGTGTAGGACTAATTAGTTTGCAAGCGTGTCCTTTCCCTGATGTGAGTGCACAAACAAAGAATCCCACCGTTAGTAACTCAGGGCTTGTGCAAGCTACAAAATGGAGTGTACAATTTTTGGGCGTCTTGCAGGACATTTATTAGAGATTTATTGCTACTGAAACCCAACACTCATAGGATTATAACGTGTTCAGCAACATGGTGATGTATTACATGTCCAGTGAAGTGTACATTATTTCTAAAATCAGCACGCACTACCGAGCCAAGTAAACCATTTTGCATGTTCAGGTGCCTATTTATAGTGCACAGACGTTTGTGTGCCACTGCAAAACTTTCATGGAATTATAAAGCATTTAATCATCGATATAGTACATGTGCAATGAAGTGTGTATTGTCTTTAACATCAGTACACACTACAAGGAGGATGCTACATGATGTGTTTTTTTAGTCGCTTGGTCGCTTGGTCGCTTTTTACGCGATTGCACAATCGCGCCCGGCTTCATCTACAAAAATGGAAGCAAGACACGTTAGTTAACTTCATGTTTGTCGTTAAACAAGGACTAGATGGGCGGCATAGCTCGCTTGGTAGAGTGGCCGTGCCAGCAACTTGAGGGTTGCAGGTTCGATTCCCGCTTCCGCCATCCTAGTCACTGCCGTTGTGTCCTTGGGCAAGACACTTTACCCACCTGCTCCCAGTGCCACCCACACTGGTTTAAATGTAACTTAGATATTGGGCGTCACTATGTAAAGCGCTTTGAGTCACTTGAGAAAAGCGCTATATAAATATAAGTCACTTCACTAAACACATAAGATGATGTTGCATCTTTTTTATGACACAGAGTAAAAAGTCTTGCTTGTCAAAGTTGTCCCATCAAGTGGAGGTTCAACACCGATCGTATCCAAAACAGGTGTGTGGGTGGGCCCAGTCTACAGGGTGTTGTGATGCGTCTAGTGCAGGCCTGGGCAATTATTTTGACTCGGGGGCCAAACTTAGAGAAAAAAATGTATCTGGGGGCCTGTATATTTCTTTTATTTCTTAAAACCTCACAATAAAGTTTGATTGAATGCTAAAAATGTTATGACAGTCCACCTTAAAAACGGAATGGAATTTTACGTTTTTCTATGAACGATAAAACCCTGAATATTGACAACATATGAACGTCACACCCCCTCTCAATTGACATATTTTACAATCAAGCCAAATCCAACAGCGGAATATGACGCGACGGGTAAAAAAAACAAAAAACATCTACAATCTTATATATCAATATTCTTTAGAACTTTCTTGTAAAAAATCTCCTTCTGCGTCTGTCCCTGACACCCACATTTCAGGCTCTGGAAACGCTCCCTACCCACACTGCTTGGTGCCTCGTCTGAGCTACTGTGACGTACTGTAGTCACTAGTAGGGTTGTACGGTACCGCGATACTAATGAATCATATTCGGTACCATACCGCGATCCATCACACCCTAAGATTTTTTTTTTAAATAAAGTCAATAATGCAATTTTTTCCGTCCCCTTTATTTAGAAAAGTACAGAAAATTATCGAAATAATATTGGCATCGGGACAACACTAGTCACTAAAATATCATGCAAAAGTGCAGATTCCAACCATTGAAATGTCTATAGTTGAAGACTTAGGGTCATTAGAAAACATCACTGCACATCCTAATGGCAGCTACACTTCCCATCTTAAAGATCTGAAATAATTATTTGGGATCTTATATGCATTGGCTCTCATTAAGTCTGCAGTGAGAAATAATCAGTGATGTTGTCGAAGGAAAACACGAATGTTGTGACCTAGTCAGTGGCCTAGTGGTTAGAGTGTCCGCCCTGGCATCGGTAGGTTGGGAGTTCCAACCCCGGCCGAGTCCTCCCAAAGACTATAACAAAAGTGGGACCCATTGCCTCCCTGTTTGGCACTCAGCACCAAGGGTTAGAATTGGGGGTTAAATCACCATAAATGATTCCCGGGCGCGGCACCGCGCATATGATAGCGCTCCATTGCATTACATATTTACTTACATTGTGTATACAAAACCTTTATGGAAGTGTTTTAATGTTTTTTTTAAGGGCTATAAAGGCAGAATACGCCGACTCCCATAGGCTCCATTGTAAAATGACTTGTGATCGCATTCATTTATAAGTTAGAACGCATAAAAATAGAAAACGTAAGGATTGTGAATGATACATCAAATTAAAAAGTGCGTGTTTAGTACAGGCAAAAGCGATCAATTTCATTATCATTGTATGTATTTGACATTGTTTTATGCAAGTAAAACTATAATTATTATCTATAAAATTTATTTTTTTGTTAATATGTTTGGTTTTTTGGAACAGATACCCTAGATGTACATTATTTCTTATAGGAAAAAGTGTTTAGATTTCCGTATTATATGGTTTATTACTAAAAAAAAAAAATAATAATAAAAAGGCCCCACTAAGATGAATGTCGTGGAATAATGAAATACAGGCAGTGGGCTTTGTTGGGATTATGAAGTCAATGAAGGAGAGGATTGGAGAAGCGAAGAAGGAGTGTGGCGTACCCGGCTATTCGCTGGCTGCATTCCTCGCATATGTAAAGAGGAGGTGGCTTGTCTCCCAGGGCAACAGCAAGAGTGGGATCTATACACATCTGCAATAGAAGAAAGTGTGTTGTTAAATTAATCTGTATTAATTTTTACTGGTGTCATTCACAGTCGGCCAGTAAAAGAAATACTACAACACTAAACCCAGTCTCTGCACGCCTCGATGTGAATGGCTGCCTGCATATGCTGCACTCTGCTCTCTTGCAACCTGTACTTGGCATCACGCTCTGTGAATTACTGTTCCCCATACCGCCAACCCAGAGGGCTATGTGGGGTCACCACTTCCAATTTAGCCCAACCCCCCACACCCAACAGCTCCTGATAATTGAAATCTGTCCCCGTCCGTACTTCTGCTCCCACTCTATTTGTCCCTTTTTTTAATGGCCGCACGAAGGCAGGCCGAGCAAATAACAGAGCACCAGCAAACCTTGAGTGTGTGTGTCTGTGTGTGCTTGTGTGTGTGTGTGTGTGTGTGTGTGTGTGTGTGTGTGTGTGTGTGTGTGTGTGTGTGTGTGTGTGTGCATGCGTGCGTGCGTGCGTGCGTGCGTGCGTGCGTGCGTGCGTGCGTGCGTGCGTGCGTGCGTGCGTGCGTGCGTGTGTGTGTGTGTGTGTGTGTGTGTGCGGGTGTGTGTGTGTGTGTGTGCGGGTGGGTAGGTTGTACAAGCAGAGATGCTGATATCATTGCAGCTGCCTGGATCTGCACTGATTTATTTACCGTGGGGCTCACAAAAGCAAACACACTGATGTGTATGCTCGAACAATCTGCAGCATGCCACATGCAGGCCCTGAGAAGTTTGTGCTTGCAAACAAGAAAGCATAGCAAGGCTAATAAAAAATAAAAAATAAACACACACAATACTAATAAAAATGTATTTTAAAGGACGTCTTGGTTTATTTTACCTTGACAGCAGGTTTATTGATGGCATTGTGGCACTCAATATGTTGACAGTGAATGGGGTTCCAAGCTGCTAGGAATAAATTACGAGAGGGCAAAGGAGGGATGGAAAAATGGAAAGTTTTGGTTAGTTCAGGGACACAGAGCAGACAGACTGCACCTAAATAATATCTGACCAGTGTACTGCAGCCCTCTGTATTCACTGATGGCTCCAGGTGGCTTTAGGTTGGGCCAGTAATGAAAAAGCATCTGCACTGCTGGAGGCTTGACTTGGGATGGTCCATAGGATATGACGTACAGAAGGTCCTAAACACAGCATACATGTCAATATAGACCCTTCACCAAGTAAGCAACAATCCACACTAAAGCTGTCGCCAAATGTTTCCAATTAAAGGCACACACACACACACACACATTCACACAATGATGGCGGAAACCGCCATGCAAGGCGGTAACCTCGACCCATCAGGAGCAAAGGTGAAGTGTTGAGAAGAGTAGTGCTAAAAATCTAAAGGCTTTATGCTGAATTTGAGACAGTTTAAAAGTGCTGTCAATAAGCCCTGATGAGAACACGTAGCTTTAATGTGAATGAGCTGTGTTTGACAGAGTGTGTTGCTCCAAAATAACACTGCTGTGCATTTCATTTGCTTTTTATGTATACAGTGCAACTGTATTCACAGTACTTCATGTTTACACGTTTTAAAGACGTATTCCAAAACGGAAAAGAAACTCCCACAAATAATGACAATGTGAAAAGTTGTATTTTTTTTTAAGTTTGCAAATCTATCAAAAATTAAAAAAAATAAAGATTCCACCATTTAGGCCTGTATGGTGCAAGACAGAAGCCATTTCTTAGTCAAAAGTTTGCCAAAATGCACCTGAAATACTCTCTGACTATGAAAAATATAAAATGATCTGGTCTGATGAGACAAAGATTAAATTATTTGGTGTGAATGCCAGGCATCATCTTTGGAGGAAACCAGGCACCGCACATCACCAGGCCGATACCATTCCTCCAGTGAAGCATGGTGGTGGCAGCATCATGCTGTGGGGATGTTTTTCAGCAAGAAGAACTGGGAGACTAGTCAGGGTAGAGGGAAAGGTCAATGCAGCAATGTACATAGACATCCTGGATGAAAACCAACACTTATCATCCAACCTGATGGAGCTTGAGAGGTGCTGCACAGAGAAATAGGTGAAACTGCCCAAAGATTGGTGTGCCAAGATTATAGCATCGTATTAAAAAAAAACTTGAGGCAATAATTGCTGCCAAAGGGGCATCAACAGAATGTTTGAGTTTGAGTTTATTTCAAACATGCATGCATACAACATGACAAGTCACATTTTCCAGTTTCTCTTTTTAACATGTTCGAAAAGGAGTAGGAAGAAGCAGAGCTTATTTAGTCCTACCACTGTTCCATCACACATCAGTTGCTTACACTTTTGTTCACTTCCTGTTCTCATTTTATTCACAATATACTTCATAAGTAATAACATAAAAAAATAATAAATAAACAATAATTAGTGAAGTAAGTTATACTTCATATGGAGCGATAAATAATATTATCTTTTACTTCAGAGTGTGTATTATGGTTCTTCTTCTTTGTACGTTTGTACTTTGTAAACACTTTAAGTTTGAAAAGTTTCTTGAATTGGCTCATATTAGTACATTATAGATTAGTAAATTGTATTGAGGAAAGGCTGTGAATACTTAAGTACGTATGTTTAGTTTTTTTTGTTTTTTTAATAGATTTGCAGGAAAAAATTAAAAATAAAACTTTTCACTTCGTCATTATTGGATATTGTCTGTAGAATTTTGAGGACAAAACTTAATTAATTCCGTTTTTGGAATTAAACTGTAACATAACAGGAAAGAGTGAAGCGCTATGAATACTTTACTGATGCAAGATAATTACATTACATGGGGCATTTAGCTAAATCATCATGTTAGAGGCGGGGTTTTTTATGACATCATAAAAATGACAACAAACAACCGTATAAGCGCTTTTTCTCTCAAAAGTAGAACAATAATAAAAGGAGATAATAGATTTGTCTCATGTTTGGTGATAAAGAAGGCTTTAGGAAGACATATTACTGTTAGATCATCACACATCCATCTATATATTTTCTACCGCTTGTCCCTTTTGGGGTTGCGAGGGGGATGGAGCCTACCCCAGCTGCACTTGGGCAGAAGGCAAAGTACACCCTGTACAAGTTTCCACCTCATCGTAAGGCCAACACAGGCAGACAGTATTAAAACTTTAATTTTGCACAATAAGAGGCCTTTGAATAATGATTATGCTCAATTTTGATTCACTGAATGCCTGAGAGGTATCAATTCAACAAATCATATCTAAAAAAACACAGTGGTCTTTTTAAAGGTCTAAAATCGATTATTTCAACTATTGTATCAGCTTGATTGCTAACTTAAATGTTAGCATTCGTGATTTTTTTTAGAAGATGGAACACAATAACAAATGCCTAAAATGTCTACTTGTACAACAACTGTAGCAAAAAAACTAAATATATAGTTGGGACCTGCATTTTTTTGTTTTCATTATTTTCTAGCTGTGATACTACTGTTAGTAATGCTTTAGATACCTACAGTAATTGGCAAAACACAGTGGCCAGGATTTCATTTAATAAGATAGTAGTTGTAAAATGTTTTCACCATGTACCACCTGAGAAAACCCTTGGCTCTCCAAGTACCACTATAATAACCAACTATGAAATACAGTAGCATTGTAGGCCTAACTATTCATTAAAAACAAGGCAGAAGTTTTGTTTAGCAAATATATTTAATATTGTTGGTCACTCTAGCATTACACACAATTTGAACAGTACCACTGTGTTTGAATCTAGGAAAATAAAAACTGTACTTTAAGCAAGTGATTATTTTTGCGTACCACTAAATGGAGCCCACATACCACGAGTGACAAAGCTGCGTATAGAGAGAGTATGGCTAACTATGACGTGGTTGGTAGAACAGCTGTGCCAGCAATCTGAGGGTTCCTGGTTCGATCCCCAGTTTCCGCCATCCTAGTCACGTCTGTTTCGTTCTTGAGCAAGACACTTTACCCTTGCTCCTGATGGCAGCTGCCACCAGCAGTGTGTCAATGGGTTAATGTGGAAATCGTGTCAAAGCGCTTTGAGTAGCACCATACATTGCTACCAATGACGTAAGCATGCAATAGTATCCGTTCTGACATTTGTTTTCCAGACAAAATCAATCAAAATAATATGTCTAAATATAGTTGTAAACATATTCTAGCTTATAAACTTGCGATAAAACTTTTTGCGTAAAAGTATAAGTTAGTGGCTGTATTTGATACGGTTTGCCGCTACATACAAGCATTGTTAAGTCACCAGCTGGTTTTTCTAATACACTCCCACCGGCGCAATGTACATAAAAAAAAAACCAACGACCAAAAATAAACGTACTATCCACATTTTCCCAAAATGTTCAATAGCTTTGAACCAACAACTCGACTCGTGAATCACAAAGCTAACAAACGGCGAGTCTAAAAATCAATGTGTGAATGGACCAATTTAAAAAATGTTAGCAGATTCACAGACAAAATGTAGAACTTATATTTCGACAGGGATTCCAATCAAGTATTTACTAGCAATGCCTTGGCGGGGAGCAGCTTTTAAGCTTCCACCTGCTTAAAACGTTCCTTGGCAAGATTAAATGACCCTCCAAAACTGAAATCAACATCTGTGTCCGCGAGCCATTGCGTGGAGAGAACGCAGCGCTGCTCTCCATTCCGCAGCCATACACGACTTCTGTCCTTCTCCTTACAATTGTAAAAATATGTCTTCAGAGGATACAGGTAAACATGTCCTTTGTTAGCCCCAAAGCAGCACACAACACGGCATGGTGACACAGCGAAAAACTTGTTAATTAAAAGAAATGCCTAGTGAAGGAGTGCAGTACAACATAAAGCTAACATCAAAGTTGGTAGCAATCATGGCACTCCGAAGTCACGTTAGGGTCTTTTGACCAATCATTGAGATCGGGTTGGCCAAACTCTCTCCAAACACGGATCTGATTAGTGGTACACGTTTGAGAATCGCTGTAGTAGGGCAACTAAACACGCTCATTAACTAACTGTATAATTTGAAACAAATTGTAAGATGATAATGAATGTTTATGCTACCAGAAAAATCAGTCAAATAGCAACAAATGTCAAACTTAACGAAACTGATACCTTCCACACTTCCTGTTTGTGCTTCATTAGACACTCCAGCAACTGACAGTGATACACTAGAAAAAGACAAAGTACCAATGAGTAAATATTTAAATATGCCCATGCAATATGTAGTCAAAAGTATTGGCACACACCTATAAATTGATGAGTAAATACGGGCTTGGACTAGCCCCTTTGGCCTCAAATGTGTCCCAACACTTTTGCAAGAACTTTTTAAGGGCATTAAACATGTGGGCCTACCTGGATTTGTAGTGTACTGCATTGCAATCATCAGCATTGACGAAGCAGACAGATTAACATAGGCAGGAACTCCCCCCTCCCTCCGAGTGGACCCTACTGCAATTGAGAGACAGATGAAGACTTGATAGACACCTCGGTGAAGTAATTCTATATATTTGGGTACAGTTCCATAGGTTTTTATCTGATTCTGCCTCAGAAACATACAGCATGTACTAATTTCTAACCTCAAGTTACACGCTACACCAATGTATCTGGTTTGTAGTTATTGGACATACTGTATGTGTAAGTCCTAATGTACTGTGATGCAAGTGGAACCTCTCTCAAGTCAACCCAAGTGATACTACTACCAATTTATTCCAATTCAGAAAGAGTGAAGAAAATCTATGCTATTCGATTATATTTGAAATGATCTTCGGGTGTCAAATTGTCTCCATTAACACCTTGATGAACTGCACAGACAATGTCGTCAGATTAACATTTTAGTGTAAAACAATATGTTTCTCCACCACTTTTCCTGCCGAGGTTCATGGGTAAGCTGGAGCCTAACCAAACGACATGGAGCACAGTCTGGTCTGGTCACAGAGCGTGCAAAGTTGGAAGTGAACGTGAGAGATTTGTTCAGTCAGCTTCATCAATGGAGATTTTAACAGTTTTAAAGGCCTACTGAAATGAGATTTTCTTATTTGAACGGGGATAGCAGGTCCATTCTATGTGTCATACTTGATCATTTCGCGATATTGCCATATTTTTGCTGAAAGGATTTAGTAGAGAACATCCACGATAAAGTTCGCAACTTTTGGTCGCTAATAAAAAAGCCTTGCCTTTACCGGAAGTCGCAGACAATGATGCGACAAGGGTGAGGGCTCCTCAAGTCCTCACATTGTTTATAATTGGAGCCACCAGCAGCAAGAGAAAACGACAATTTCCCCACTAATTTGAGCGAGTATGAAAGATTCGTGGATGATGATGATATTGATGGCGAAGGACTAGAAAAACAAAAATAAATAAATAAAGTTAAAAAAAAAGGCGATTGCATTGGGACGGATTCAGATGTTTTTAGACACATTTACTAGGATAATTCTGGGAAATCCCTTATCTTTCTATTGTGTTGCTAGTGTTTTAGTGGGATTAAATAGTACCTGATAGTCGGAGGGGTGTGTCCACAGGTGTCTTGACGCCAGTCTCTGAGGGAAGTCGACGGCAGCTGCATGGACGGCGCAAGCTCAGCTGATCTCCGGTATAAGGCAACTTTTTACCACAATTTTCTCACCGAAACGTGCCGGTTGACAAATGGTCAGGAACCATGTTCGCTTGACCGCTCTGATCCATAGTAAAGCTTCACCTCCGGGAATTTTAAACAAGGAAACACCGTGTTTGTGTGGCTAAAGGCTAAAGCTTCCCACCTCCATTTTTCTACTTTGACTTCTCCATTATTAATTGAACAAATTGCAAAAGATCCAGCAACACAGATGTCCAGAATACTGTTTAATTGCGCAATGAAAAGAGACGACTTTTAGCCGCAAATGGTGCTGCGCTAATATGTCCTCTACAGTCCGTGATGTCACGCGCACGCGCACGCGCCATCCTTCCGCGACGTTTTCAACAAGAAACTCTGCAGGAAATTTAAAATTGTAATTTAGTAAACTAAAAAGGCCGTATTGGCATCTGTTGCAATGTTAATATTTCATCATTGATATATAAACTATCAGACTGCGTGGTCGGTAGTAGTGGGTTTCAGTAGGCCTTTAAGTGAGGCTAAGTTAACGACAGAAAGGTCAAATAATGTGATTGTCCTTCCTTTGTTGTAAAAGTGTAGAAGTTCAATTTTAGGACTAGATAGAACAATCCCATGATACAAAATAACCTGAGTAGAGTGGAAATAACAGGCTACCTCCTTCAGAGCTGCTTCAGAATGGTTATGGTGTTGGACTTGGTTGGGTGGGATTGAAAGATGGGGAACAGAGAGGAGGAAGGGGAATGATTGTCAGCTTCATTGGGGTCATCAGGTGGGCACCCTCCTTCACCGGCGTTTCAATGATAGGCCCACGACACCTCCAGAGAGCTCATCAGCAACACCTGGCATACCAGGTGAGCCCCCCTCTGCTTTTAACCATTATGTAATGTAAGTCTACTAGAGGTCCTGATGGTGTCTCTCCTCTTCACCCACAGCCACCGACTGGCTCTCTCTGCTGCACCTGAGAGGGCTTTGATGGTGTTTTGCAGGGTTTGGCCTCGAACTCCGACGTCCTTAAGCAGCCTGATGGTTGTCCGGCCCACAAAACCTCTGCAACCAAATTCCACTGGGCAGACCATGGCTTTCCACCCATTCTGCTCAGCATCAGCTGCCAGTTCGGTGTACTTATGGCTTTTGCGTTTGAATGCCTCTTCCACAGCAGCCTCCCAGGGAACCGTGAGTTCTATTATATACACAATATGCAGTGAGGGGGACCAGAGCACAAGATCTGTTCTGAGGTTTGATCTGGCTATCTCTGAAGGAAAGCAGAGCTTTTGATCAAGATCCACCGCTATTTTCCAGTCAGGAGCCCTTCCGAGCTGGCCTAAGTCTGGTATTTGGCCTTTGGTGGACTCTGCACCTTCTCGGATGAACTCTCTTCTGCCTGTATGATGTACTTTTGGCGGGGGCAGGGCATTGATCTTCACTCTTCTGGCCTCTAACGTGGCTGCCAGACACTTCAGAACCTGGTTGTGCCGCCAGGTGTATCGCCCTTGTGACAGACTTGTCTTGCAGCCAACGAGAATATGTTTGAGGTTAGCTGGAGATGGACAAAGGGGGCATGTGGGGTCCTCTCCGTACCACTGTTTGAGGTTGGAGGGGGAGGGAAGGACATCATAAGTGGAGCGTAAGATGAAGCTGATGTGAACTGCCTCCATGCCCAATAGTTCTCTCCATGAGAACTTTCTCCTCTGGACTCCATCCCAGCTCATCCACTGTCCTGGCTTGACTTGTGAGATAGCCTTTGCACATCTTGCTGCCTGCTCATGCCGACGTACCTCCTCTACAACCAGCCGTCGTCGCTGAGCTGGAGCAGCCATATGCCACAACGGTCTGCTCTCACCAAGGCCAAGGGCTCCTCTCCCCTGCTGCACAAGGCCAATGATGTCTCTGTGCCTAAGATCCTCCTTTGCTTGCAGAGTAGCTGCCGCTGCAGTCCATTTCCTTCCGGTTACTAAGGTAGTAGCTGTTTGGGCAACGCATGGGTCACAAGACTCTGTTAGCGTCATTTCCAGTCTTACCTTTGCACACTTAAACTCCTCTACTAGGCTGGAAACAGGAAGCTCCAGAACACCTCTTCCATACAGTCCGATGTTACTGAAGCATTTGGGAAGACCCAGCCACTTCCTAGCAAATGCGCTAACCGTCCTCTCCAACTTTTCTACCTTTGTGGTTGGTACGTTGTGACAGATCCGTGTCGTGGGGTCTTCAGGACCGAAGGATCACAGCAGGAGTTCAAGTTGACAATTCTTTTTAATCTTTTTACACACAATATTTCTTCTTTTGTTGGTTCCCAAAAGGATTTCCTTTTCATTTTTAATTTTCACAACAGTTCATCTTCTTCGTTCACGCCCCAAGTCTTTTCAGTCTTAGTTCGTTCACTCACAAAGTTTTTAACTCGCTCAGTCCTCCCACAACCTTTCTGGCATCCTCAGCACCTCCTGGGTCCTTCTGGCTTTTCAGCCCCGCCCTACAGTCACCAACGCTGCTAAATAGAGACAGGTGATTAGATAACTCATTCCAGCTGAGGTATCCACTCACCTGCCATCTTGCTTCCAGCCGGCTCCTGTGCATGCCATTGCCAGCAGGCGGCGCGTGACCACGCCCCGCCTCCCACAGGCCCCCACCGTCAGTTTCAGGCCAGGCACCTGTCCGGCCGCGCCGACCCCCCCCAAGAGGGCGAGAGAGGAAGTCCACCACGGCCAGACAACCCGGAAGTTGTATGGCTGTAATGCAAGGTACCACCGGGTGATCCGTGCATTTGCATCCTTCATCCGGTGGAGCCATTGGAGCGGTTTGTGGTCCGAACAGAGACTGAAGGCGCGCCCCAGCAGGTAGTAACGGAGGGCCCCGACCGCCCATCGGATGGCGAGGCACTCCCTCTCCACCGTACTGTACCTCGCCTCCCGGTCTGAGAGTTTCCTACTGATGTACAGAATGGGGCGGTCGACACCCTCCACCCACTGGGACAGCACCGCCCCCAGCCCCCTGCCCGATGCGTCCGCCTGCAGACAAAAGGGGATGGTGAAGTCAGGCATACACAGTACCAGTTTCTCGCAGAGTGCCGTCTTTACCTGCTCGAACGCCCGCTGACACTGCTCCGTCCACTGGACCAGCTCTGGGGCACCCTTTCGGGTGAAGTCAGTTAGTGGGCTGGTTAAGTCCGTGAACCGTGGAATAAAGCGGCGGTAATATCCCGCCAGGCCCAAAAACTGCCTCACCTCCCTTTTTGTCTTGGGGGGGGACAGGCCGCAATCGCAGCTGTTTTATCTAACTGTGGGCGCACCTGCCCCCCCCCCCCAAGTGGTACCCCAGGTACTGTACCTCCCTCCGGCCAACCGCACACTTTGCCGGGTTGGCGGTGAGCCCCGCCCGCCTCAGGGACTCGAGCACCGTCCCCACCCGCTGCATGTGCTGTTCCCAGTCGCTGCTTTGGATGATGATGTCATCCAAATATGCGGCCGTGTATGCCGCGTGGGGGCGCAGCACCCGGTCCATGAGACGCTGGAACGTGGCGGGGGTACCGAACAAACCAAACGGCAGTGTCACGAACTGGAATAAACCTTCCGGAGTGGAGAAGGCGGTTTTTTCCTTGCACTCTGGTGATAAGGGAATCTGCCAGTAGCCCTTGGTTAAATCCAGTGTGGTGAAAAAGCGAGCAGTGCCTAGCCGATCCAGGAGCTCGTCGACCCGGGGCATTGGGTACGCGTCAAAACGTGACACCTCATTCACCTTGCGGTTATCCACAAAGAAGCGTACGGAGCCATCCTTCTTTCCCACCAGAACGATTGGGCTACACCACGCGCTGTGGGATTCTTCTATCACCCCCAGTTCCAGCATGGTCTTTAATTCTTCCCGAACTACTTTGCGCTTGTGCTCGGGAAGTCTGTATGGTCGAGTCCGCACCGTAACCCCCGGGCTGGTCTCGATGTGATGTTGGATGAGGTTCGTGCGGCCGGGCCGTGCGGAGAACACATCAGAAAAGCCCTTATGCAGCGCTGCAACATCCGCTTTCTGTCTGAGCGTGAGGTGATCATCACAGGGGAGGGGAGGGGAAGGTGCAGAGCGCGGGACCTCTGGCCCCAACTCCTCCTCCTCTCTTACTACCGTCACCATGGAAACAGGCTCCGCCTCCTTCCATGCTTTCAGCAGATTGAGGTGGTAAATTTGGGTGTCTCCGCCTCGGTCCGAGCGCCGAACCTCATAGTCCACATCCCCCACTTGCCGTGTGACCTCAAAGGGTCTTTGCCATCGCGCAAGTAATTTAGAGCTGGAACTGGGAAGTAACAAAAGGACTTTTTCTCCCGGTGCAAATTTTCGCAGCTGGGTTCCCTGGTTGAAAGTGCGTTTTTGGCGTTCTTGGGCTTGGAGCAAATTCTCCCGTGATAAGTGCCCCAAAGTGTGTAGTTTTGCTCTCAAGTCCATAACGTACTGGACTTCAGTTTTACTGGACCTCGGACCTTCCTCCCAGCTTTCTTTAATTATGTCCATCACTCCACGCGGCTTCCTGCCGTACAACAACTCGAATGGTGTAAAACCTAGGGAGGACTGGGGTACCTCCCGCATCGCAAACATGAGGGGATCCAGCCATTTGTCCCAATTTGGTTTGTCCTTGTGCGTGAACTTACGGATCATGGTTTTTAGCGTTCTGTTCAAGCGTTCCACCAGCCCATCTGTTTGGGGGTGATACACGCTGGTGCGGATCGCTTTGATACCCGGTAATCCGTATAGTTCCTTGACTGTGCGTGACATGAAGGACGTGCCTTGGTTGGTCAGGATCTCTTTCGGGATCCCGACCAGGGAGATAATTTGAAACAGCGCTTGCGCTACGCTCCTTGCGGAGATGGAGCGCAGAGGCACTGCTTCGGGATAGCGCGTTGCACAATCCACTAGGACTAACACAAAGCGATATCCGCGTGAGCTCGGGTGCAATGGCCCGATGAGGTCCATCCCTATTCTTTCGAATGGGACCTCTATAAGTGGTAATGGGCGCAAGGGCGCCTTCGGGACGGCCGCTGGATTTACCAGTTGGCATTCCGGGCAGGCGGCACACCAGCGGCGCACATCTGCCCGAATGCCCGGCCAATAGAACCGGGCCATTACCCGATTGAGTGTTTTGTCGTAACCCATATGTCCAGCCATTGGGTTCACATGCGCCGCCTGGAAAACCATTTCCCGGTGGCGTTTCGGCACCAGCAACTGGGTGATCTCTTCTCCCGTCTGAGTGTCACGGGTCACTCTATACAGCCTATCTCTCATAATGGAGAAATGCGGAAATACCCGCGCCGCTCCCGGGCGCATTAGCTGACCGTCGATATAGTCGACTTGGTCCCAGGCCGCGCGCAAAGTTTTGTCTCGCGACTGCTCGAGGGGAAAATCCTCCGTAGGATGCCAATAGGGGGCCGGGGGGGCGTCCCGCGAAGCCCCCGCCGGTTCCCACTCAGCAGTGGCGGAAGGCCCCGCCTCGCCACTGAGAACCGCGCGGATACTCCCTTTTCCTACGGTCCGTGAACGCCTCCCCACACATTGCCTCACAAGAAGTGGAAACCCCGGCCAATTTGTCCCTAATATTATGGGAGGCGTAAGGTGCGCACTTACAGCAACCTTCACACTATGCTTTTGTCCCCGATGCCAAATTTCTACTGGAACAATGGGATACGTGTGCACATCCCCATGAATACATCTAATTCGCCCCTGTGTTGCCTGCCTCAACGCCCCGGGCCGAACCAGGTTTTGGTGGATCATGGTTTGTTTGCACCCCGAATCCACCATTGCCCGGTATATACTCCCTTGAACCCTTACCAGGACACAGTACGCCTCCCCTGGATCGGAGGCGGGTGCTGGGGGCTCGACCACCCGTATCACCTTCCCCACCTCCATCAGCGAGCACTCCCTGCGCACGTGACCAGGTTGGCCGCATCCCCAGCACACCGGCCCTGGCGTTCGAAGTGCCGTCTGCGGGGGAAGCCCTTGTTGCGCAGCGCCGGAAACCTGGACAGAGGGAGGAATGTTATAAACGTTATACAACCCGTCTCCCCTCCTCAGTAGTGCTGGAGGATGACGTGGTGTGTGCGTGTGTGTGTGTGTATGTCCCTGTCTGGGCCGACGACTTGCTCTACCGCGGCCTCCTGCGTCTGCCAGCTCCGTCTCCGGGGTGCGGGGATGGGCCGCTCAGCCGCTCGTGGTGCTGCTCTGTCGGCTGCCCGTGGCGCTGGTGCGGGTCTTTCGGCGATCTTGTTGCTTCCTTCACGGTGTACCGCCAGATGATCCTCGGCCAGGGCCACCGCGGCCATCAGGTCCTGCGGGTGATGGTACCGCACCCAAGCGGCCGTCCGGGCTGGGATGGCCTCCACAAACTGCTCCAGGAGGATCCGCTCCAGCATCTTGCTGTCGGCCTCCTGGGGTTCAAGGCACCGGACGACCGCGTCCCGAAGCTGCTGCGCAAGCACGAACGGTCGATCCTCAGGCCCCAGTCGCATGGCCCGGAACCGGCGTCGGTGGTCCTCCGTGTGGCTGCCGATGCGGTCTAATATTGCCCGCCGTAGGTTGGGGAAATGCACCCGAGCGTGCGCTGGGAGACTAAGCGCCACCCGCTGCGCCTGCCCCGCCAGAAGCGGCAGTAGCTTGACACCCCACTCGGTGTCCAGCCAGCCGCATGCTGTCGGTGTGGTCTCGAATACGTCGAGGAATACTTGCGGGTCCTCTCCCTCTGACATCCTCTGCATGGCGGTCCCCTCCTCCTTCTCCTTTCCTCCGGACTGGCTCACCAGTGCTTGCAGTACCTGCGTCTGTTGCATGCTTGCCTCCATCTGCTGCTGGGTGGCTGCCGACACCTCCGCCAGCACTCTTCCCAGTGCCTCCATGGGGGTTGGGGATGTCATCTTTCCTCGGTCCTTGCTTGGTTGGGCGCCAACTGTGACAGGTTTGTGTCGTGGGGTCTTCAGGACCGAAGGATCACAGCAGGAGTTCAAGTTGACAATTCTTTTTAATCTTTTTACACACAATATTTCTTCTTTTGTTGGTTCCCAAAAGGATTTCCACTTCATTTTTAATTTTTCCAAAAGTTAATCTTCTTCGTTCACTCCCCAAGTCTTTTCAGTCTTAGTTCGTTCACTCACAAAGTTTTTAACTCGCTCAGTCCTCCCACAACCCTTCTGGCGTCCTTAGCACCTCCTGGGTCCTTCTGGCTTTTCAGCCCCGCCCTGCAGTCACCAACGCTGCTAAATAGAGACAGGTGATTAGATAACTCGTTCCAGCTGAGGTATCCACTCACCTGCCATCTTGCTTCCAGCCGGCTCCTGTGCATGCCATTGCCAGCAGGCGGCGCGTGACCACGCCCCGCCTCCCACATACGTCATAGATGGTAAGAGGCCACAAAAGCCTGGGTAGCAACCCAAATTGAAGTCTCCACAGCTTCAACCGGCTAGGGAGCATGGTCTTATCGATGTTTTCAAGGCCAGTTATAGTATCCTGCTTGAGCTGGTCCACCTTCCCCGTGTCTTTGAGGGGGGCATGATACCAACGTCCAAGACTATTGACAGGCTTCTCAGACACTGTTTGTATAACCTTCTCACCCACACAGAATCAAAGTTCAATTAAATTCCCCCTCACCACAAAGATGCTTCTGGACTTGCTTGGCTTTATTTCCATTCAGGCCCACTGTATGTTTTCTTGCAGCTTGTTCAGCAGCCGCCTAGCACACGCCTTGGTTGTGGTGAGGATGGTCATATCATCCAATGTAGGCTCTGATGGGCAGAAGACGAAAGCCTGATTTAATCTTTTGACCACCTACCACCCACCTAGAGGCTCGGATGATGACCTCCATAGCCATTGTAAAAGCAAGAGGTGAGGTTGGTACACCCTGCCATTACACCTATTTCAAGTCACTGCCATGCTGTGGTACACTCACCAGTTGTCAGGCATAGCTGTAGGCCCTGGAAATAGGCTTTGACAAGAGCAGTTATGGAATCCAGGACACTGAAATAGTGGAATGCCACCCAGAGGAGATCATGAGGAACTGAACCAAAGGCATTTTCTAGGTTCAAGAACACAACATGGAGGTCTCTTCCACCCTTCTTGGCAGCTTGGATTTGACTCCATATCACGTTTGTGTGCTCCAGGCACCCCGAGAAGCCTGGAATCCCTGCTTTTTGCACCGAAGTATCAATATATTGGTTCTTTTCCAGGTAGGTGGCCAGTCTGTGAGCCACTACACTGAAGAAGATTTTGTCTTCAACATTGAGAAGGCTAATTTGGCGAAACTGGCTAATGTCCACAGAGTCCTTTTCCTTTTCCTTGAGGATCAGGATGCCTCCTGCCCTCCGCCATGCAGTTGGAATTGCTTGTTTCTGCCACACCACATCAGCCTCCATACAAAGTGTAAAACCTCCGGAGTTTTCTTATAAAATCGGTGTGGAATTCCATTGGGCCCAGGAGAGGATGCCGGTCTAGCTCGTCGTACGATTCTCTCCACCTCACTCCACTTGGGAGGGTTAGTGTCCAGTTGGTGTTCTGGGGACACTATTGGTGGCATAACAGGTGGGAGAGTTTTTGGTCCGCTCCGCTGGGTGTCAGTGTGGTTCTGTTTGAGGTAAGCTTTGAGATCTTTCTTTGATGTTGTGAGTTTGCCACTTTTCTCCTTTGTAAAAAGGCTTTTTGCAAACTTGAAGGGGTCTTTGAATAAGTTTGATCTAGTTCTCTCCTTCATTTTACGCGTCCTTCTCAGATTCTCAGCTCTCCTCAAGGTTGACAGTCTGTGCTTAATTTCTACCTGTAGAAGGTTAATTCCCTCTTTTTCCTCTTCTGGAGATCTTTTCCATTGTTTCTGTGTGCTATGGAGGCCAGTCTCCTCATGCTAATACTAACCAGCTACAGCTGACTTATATTCTTCTATTTTTGATGCCAACTTGTTGCTTAGGCCAGTGGGGGGTCGCAAGCAGATTTCCATTACTTGTGTCTACAGTACACTCTAGTATTCATGTTAGAATGATACTCAATCTAATCAACAGGCTCCTTGTTGTACCCAGTAGAAGTAATAAGTGCATAGGAACATGTGTATAACACTAAGGGCGGTGAAGAGATGAAGAAGTTTGAAAAGAACAAAGGAGTTGTCGTCAGCGGTATATGTGAAGAATGTCACTCACACAGTGTGTCGTAAAGATCAATAAATAGTTAATAACATAGTTCCCAATTTCTGTGCCCCAAGGGGTCATGACAGAAAATAATTAAGAAGCACTGCTTTAAGTATAGCCTTCTGAGAGCAGCGGGCATCTGTGGACATGCACAACAGGTTATTTTTTTCCCCGAAATGTGTAACTCTTACTAACGACAAAAACCACAAACAAAGTCCACAGCAGAGGCTGTCAGCTGTTTTGTAATGGACAGCCCTGACGGAGACATATTTTTACTCTTTTGTCCAAACTGTTTCCAATAAGGTCTGAGTCTTGGAAAAATGTAATTTAATTTAATGTTGATATGTTTCACATATTATTCATTGAACACGCTAATATTAATCAGCTAAAATATGGAATAAATGCAAAGAAAAAAAGACATACCTCTCAGCTTTGTGGTATTTGTGACCAAGAGACCAATTTTGAACAATTTCCCTTGTGGATCAATAAAGCTTGTCTAATGTCTAATGTCAAATTGATATTATAATGATTTTGCCAACTAAATCACATTGTCTAGGGCTTTAACGTACTCAAACACTTACCAAATCTTGCAATGAATATGTTGGCCAAAATGCACATACTATGACCAAATACTGCTCGGAGAGTGAGCATTACAGACCTCAATTACCAGGTCATCAGATGCACATGTTCATCATTACAGGATGCAAGAAAGAACATAAACACAAACTGTTGATAGACGGTCATTATGGTTTTCAGGTGCCATTTTAGTAGATTTGGCCCATTTCCATTTCTATTTTTTTTTTTTTTTTTTTGTGTGTGATGTTCTAATGATTTTACTTGCAGATGGCAAATGGCCACATAGTATTTTAGAAACCCCTCCTTCAGGTTGTCAATTTGATGATTGACAGCCAAGTTTTTGTGAAACTTTTTTCCACTATAAATTCGCATTTTGACGCCCTACACATCATGTATAATCTTATAGTTTACATATTCATTTTCATACAATACTACCTCGGTTTTTGTACGACCTACTTTTTGTATAACTCGATCTTCGACAGAAAATTTTTGCCAAAAGTTTGGCCATATCCCATCTAAATTATCATACGGCACTGGTCTATTTGCCCACGCATGGAGTGCCCAAACAGAGACTCTCAATACTTACTCAAACTCTATGCGTTTTGTATTGAGTATGACTACAAATGAAGACACCATGGGGCCAACAAAAGTTGTTAGCAAAAAAGAGAAAGACTGTTAAATTCAAGAAATAGGTCTTCCCTACTTCTTCTACTTCTGTAATTATCAAAAGTCTTCATCCATCCATCCATCCATTTTCCACCGCTTATTCCCTTTCGGGGTCGCGGGGGGCGCTGGCGCCTATCTCAGCTACAATCGGGCGGAAGGCGGGGTACACCCTGGACAAGTCGCCACCTCATCGCAGGGCCAACACAGATAGACAGACAACATTCACACTCACATTCACACACTAGGGCCAATTTAGTGTTGCCAATCAACCTATCCCCAGGTGCATGTCTTTCAATAAAGGTAAAAGTGATGTTCATTTATCAATTTGATTCATCATTTATATGTTCAGTGCATCCGGAAAGTAGTCACAGCGCTTTACTTTTTCTACATTCTGTTATGTTACAGCCTTATTCCAAAATGGAATACATTCATTTGTGTCCTCAAAACTCTACAGACAATACCTCATAATGACAATATGAAAAAAAAAAATTAAATAGCACATTAACAAAAAATAACAAAAATATAATATCACATGTGCAAAGGTATTCTCAGCATGTGCTTAATACTTTCGGAAAAAATACAGCCTCAAGTCTTTTTGATTATGTTGCCACAAGGTTGGCACATCTATCTTTGGGCAGTTACCTCTTTGCAGCACCTCTCAAGCAGGTTGGATGATAAGTGTTGTGTTTATCCAGAATGTCTCTGTACACTGCTGCATTCATCTTTCCCTCTATCCTGACTAGTCTCTTAGTTCCTGCCACTGAAAAAATATACCCATAGCATGATGCTGCCACCCCCATGCTTCACTGTAGGGATGGTATTGGCCTGATGAACAATTCCTGGTTTCCTCCAAACATGATGCCTGGCATTCACGTCAAAGAGTTCAATCTTTGTCTTATCAGATCGTCAAATAGGATCTCATGGTCTGAGAGCCTTTTAGGTGCATTTTGGCAAACTTTTTTTGTAAGAAATGGCTAAATAATAATAATGAAAATACATTTTATTTAGTATATCGCTTTTCAGAGTACTCAAAGACGCTTTACAGGATAAAAATGTAAAATATAAAACAGTTTAAAGTAATAATATAAAATACAGGAAACATAAAAGCAGTACATTATAAAATACTTAATAATACTGGACATTTACAAGACTTAAGCCTGGCCTCTATGCCATACAGGCCTAATTGGTGGATTGCTGCAGAGATGGTTGTCCTTCTGCAAGGTTATCCTGTCTCCACAGAGGAATGCTATAGCTTTGACAGAGTGACCATCAGGTTCTTGGTTACCTCCCTGACTAGACTAAGATGAATGCAGCAATGAACAGAGACATCCTGGATGGAAATCAACGCTTCCCATACATCTTGATGGTGCTTGAGAAGTGCTTCAAAGAGGAATGGGCGAAACTGCCCAAAGACAGGTGTGCCAAGCTTGTGGCATTATTTTTAAAAAGACTTGAGGCTGTAACTGCTGGCAAAGGTGCATCAACAAAGTATTGAGCAAAGGTTGTAAATAATTATGTACATGTTTAATTAGCAAAATAAAATTAATAAAAAAAAATTCATCATGGTTTTGAAGACAAAAAAGAGTGTATTCCATATTGGAATGAGGCTGTAACATAACAAAATGTGAAAAAAGTGAAGCCCTGTGAATACTTTCGGCATGAAACTTATTTTGCTTGAAAAACTATAATTATTCTCCACAAAATGTGGTATTTGTGTTTATCTAAAACGGATTAATTGGACTTACATTGTCGGAACATTTTCTTCAGTTTTGGTACGATTAGGTTCCCGTGTGACAGTTTGAAAAGGAAAAACTAGGTGCCAGGGTATATAAGTTGCCTTAAATAAGTGATACTTACATATGGCCATGGGGAGGAAAGAGGTGCTGAGGTACTCAATGATGTCTTTGTGGAGGAAAGGGGGAAATGTGGCTAAAGTGGAGATCATAGTATAGGGCAAAGTGCTGAGAATATCGTCACTGAGAAAGGGCAGAAGGCAAGTTGTTGTGTAAAATATGGACTGGCCCAGATCTGTTGAGAAAGGGGAGAGGCAAAAGAGACAAGGGAGAGATACACAGACACTCATTCAATGAGCTGTCCATACAGTACTCACATACTGTATGCAGCCACAAAGCTACAAATACACATTATTTATCAATACAGCAATAAAAGAAAAGAACAATTGACATTTTTAAAGATTGCATCGCAGTCTAGTCAAGGTGATGGGATTTCATGCTTACTGGCTATCTTTAACAGTGGTCAAATATTTATGAAAAAGAAAATGAATAAAAAAAAAAAACAGTGGAAATCATTCCCTGGTGCGCTAACAAAGTCAAAGTTGCCTGACAGTATGTTTTCCATTTAGCATAATCGCATGAGCATAAGCATTTTCTCCCACTGCACATAACAAACATGCGGTAGAATATGATGCAGAGAAGAGGCTGGTGTGTCCAATGGCTTATGAACGATTAGGTTGACAGGATCCAGCGTGCTCCCAATCACCCCATGCATCCCTCAAGATCCTCAGCGGGACTTTTCTCTCCATCCCGTTACAAAAGTGGCCAAAAAAGCGGAAGTGGCTTCATGCAGGCCAGACGGCTCAGGGGGAGGATGATGATGACAAACAGTGTTGCACTGGAGCCTTGACTCACCATGCTGACCGTGCTGCAGCAGGGGCACCAGGTCAAGCAGGGTCACGAGGGTCACATAGAGGCCCTGATAGTCCAGAGAGGGGTACTCTGAGAGCTGAGCGTCCCGACTCTGCTGCCCCTGCCCCCCGCGGTCTGACGGGGCATCGCGCAGAACGCTGTAAAGGAGGGAGCGAGTAACTGTAGGGTTGATGGAACTGACTTGTGGTCTTAGAGATGGGGTGAGTGGGAATGGCACAGGAAAAAGACACATGGTCATGGGCACGGCCAAATGGGAAGCTTCCTGGTTCTCCTTCCTGCCTGTGCGGGACAGAATGCTGCTCCGGGGTGGAGGGGGGAGGGGGAGGGGAGGGAGGGGGGAACAAGGGAAAAAAAGAGACAACAAAGACACAAAAAAACAGCACATTACATTGAAATGGCACTACAGAGACAGCGTAAATAGAAAAAAACAAACCCAGATAAACCCCACATAGGATGCAGTGTCTCACTATTTGACTGTATTGCCCTGCTCGATCTGTTCACTATGTCACTTTAGGTCAATTTGTCCGCATTTGTCAGACTTGGGGAAAGAAAAAGGAAAAAACATGAGCACAAACTGCGATGATCACTGCATCTCATGCGTATCTGGTGACAAGGAGCAAAAATATAAAAATGGCATGTTTTCAGTGGCAACCCCATACTTCTCCAAAATGAAGGCAGGGGCAGAGCAAACGTGTCTGCCCCTCGTCAGCTGCCAACTTTCCAATCAGCGAGGTTGGTGGCTGCCATGCAAAAAAGGCCAATGTGCAGGCGTGGAATTTGTGGGAAGAAAAAAACCAAAACCAAAACAAAAATTTCCTTGTCTTTAGTGGGGCTGTCAAGGATGGGAGTGACACCAACTTGGTTGAGGGAAAATACAGAGGTGACACTTTTGAAACATGCTTCAGCCAGTAATAAACATGTGTGTGAGCTTGGATCAAAAGCTCCGACGTCACAGCACATGTTTATTGCACCAGAGAAATAATGTCCGTATGCATACAATATGATACTGCACCAGTATCATCGGGAGAAATAATGAGATCCAACAGGCATATGGATTCAGGTTTCTAAAATAGATGTCACTAATCTACCGTCGAGGAGAAACTAGAATGACAAAAGAATAGGTTGTATAGAGGGGGGAATGTTTGTGAGCTAATGCAGGATGGACACTTGTGTTTGCTGTCCCCCGGGGAGGGTGGTGGACATATTGCGTTTTAAGAGGGAAAACATAAAGAAAAAACCAGTCGGGTTGAGTGTGGAGGAGGGGAGGAGGGGCTAGAGAGCATTGCTCATTTACTGCAGTGCACACTATAGTTTGTATTCACCTGACGCCACGTCCGGCTCATTAACTCTGCAAGGCTCCAAGTGGTGGTCAAGCGTTCTGGGCGGGATTTTGCCTTTCTCGAAGAAAACTTTGCTTCCATTGTTTGTGGCTGTATGAGCCATTCAAATCGGTCAAAAACATCTCCAGAGTGCTTCGAGAGGTAATTAAGGAATGGGAAAGAGTGCACAATTTTACAAAACGACGATGACAAAATTGGCTCTTGAATGTAGCTCTCTTGTCCAAGGGAAAGGAGTTAAAGAATGCACGAGTTTGCAGGGATCACTTTGTTAAAGCTTTGTTTGATGTATCAACAAAAGGTAGTATTTCCCATTTAAATGTTATCTACATATTATTTCTATTTTATCTTGTTTCGGAGTTTTTAAAATGCATTTTTTGCCGTACGTGTTTCGTAAACCACCAACTTGGCGAGTCTAAATAAAAGAAAGCAAATGTGAGCAAAACCTAAAAGAGTTGAGCTTTAACCAAAGGCAGCAATCATAAATAAAGCTTTCAGCACAAACACAACTTTGATATATCTATAGTTATATTTTGATAAAGTCGGGTAATAGCAGGCGTACTCATAAGAACGTTGGCAACAACAACAAAGTGACATGGCCATGTAGCTACAGTGAGCTGCGATCACTTCTGTGACTTTTTTCACCACCAGCAGGGTCTTCAGAGGTGTCTCCGATTATCTCTACGATTGGTTCACATAATGGTTAAAATGAAAATAAGTGAATCGAGGCTATCATGTACTACTCGCAGTTTGTTTAGAAGGATGTGTCCTCACAAGACGTGAAGCTAAATCATGAAATGCAACCTTAAATGAGCAAAAATTATGCATGATTTATTCGGGAGTCTTGATCCCGATTTCCTTGACCCAGCCACACGCAAAGTTGTAGGCCTCTGTGCTTTTCCAAGCTTTCATCTGTTTTGTCGTGTAAAATGACATCTGGCGCACCACATAGTTTGACTTGTTTGGATTCACAACAGATGGATAATCCTAGAGATCACTTGACAAATATTTTTTGATAACAGGTCCGATTTTATTGCTTAGTTTGATTTTTTGCTGTTATCTGCTTTTAACGATAAGATCGAGACCCCTTGGTTTGGTTGACCACCCCCCGGAGCAATCTATATAGTGATAATTGAAGCTGGTTCAACAGGCCAGTGACTGCACTCATATTAAAAAGTTTGGTAAAAGGTCACTTTCTCAGTAATATCATGTTGATGATTGGGGGAGTCAAATCTCATTTTTTAAAATTAAATGTTTGACTCTAGCAGCAAAATGCAAAATTTTATAAATTATCAGTGTACAGTGGATGCAGAAAGTCAATGCGCGGCCATTTAAATAACACATTTTTAGTAATTTTGAGAGAGAAAAAGACCATCTAAAATAATTTCAAAACCTAATCACTGGTACCATTTTGTGAATGATAAATGAGCTACAAGATGATTGCATGTCCTTCAACTGATCACCAAGCCAGGGTGTACCCAGCTGGTATAGACTCCAGCTCACCTGCCACCCTAATACTGTAATTGTGCACGCCTTAAAACTAATACTTTGTTGAAACACTATATAAATTCAATGCAGCATTCAGTCTTTAGTGGTATATCCAAAGATATGATGTACTGATGGACTCCTACTAATTGCTTTTATCATGATTTTTTTGGGTCCTAAATTATGCATTTTCAAGGCTAAAAATGGCTAAATAAACTAAAAATATCAATAATACGGTAATACTGGCCACTTGAGGACATTTGAGTAATATTGGCCACTTGAGAGTGCTGTTCACTTTTGTGGCTACTGATTGGCTAAAAAAGTTATAAAGGATGACTAAAAGGTGTTGTTTAATGTCTAGAGGGCTCTCATAATGTTGAAAAATGTGTATAGAAGGTTCATAATAGTTTTTTATACTCCAGCTATTAAGAAATTTGGTTTAAAAGTAATGATTCCTACTTCGCTAAAATATTTTGATCGCGGTCATGTAAGAAAAACAATTAGCAGTGCTAAACAAGTATGCCCCATGTACTTTAATTTTCAGTATTCGAAAACAGTTTTTACCAAAAATGTTGCGTTTCTTTCTTGGTTTAGTTACAACCAAACATTGTGTGTGACAAACTGGTTTGTTTGGCAGTCTATCATTCCCCGGAATCAATTGCTCAAACAAAAAATCCCTTTTTTTTAATTCCAAAAAATTTCTACCTTGGGGCCCAAAAAAGTAGTGAGTGCCAGCACTTTGACAAAGAAGGGGAGGAACACAACTGAATTTAACATACAACTCATAGCAGAATCACCATCTTCGCCAACCTTCTTCAGTAAAGGTTCAATTGATTGATTTAATTTGTCATTTATATGTACAGTATATCACCTTGTTTTTTGCATGTAAAACAAAAATTATTCTCGATTAAATGTGTTTTGTGTTAATGTCTATTTTGGAGTAATTGCTTTGTTTTCATACAATTCGGTCTTTGTCTGACTTATAGGAGTCGTACCAAGGTACTACGGTATAGCTTAATCAGCAGAGCGCTCAGTTAAATGGAATTGCGATCTGGGATCAGACTGGTTGATATGGATGCATGTTTGGGGTAATTGGCACGCTGCAAGGGCTTCAACAAAGTACAGTAGGCTACTGTTCGCATACAACTTTTTATTTTGAATTATTTTCCCAATTACATTGTTTAAACATTCCATCTCTATACCACATGTCCTGATTAGGAGTTGGAACCTAACCAATCTGACTTTGGGGAAAAGGCAGGGTACACCCTGGATTGGTCACCACAGGGCACATAAAAACAAACAACCTTTCACATTTACATTCACACCTGCTGGTAATTTAGAGTCTCCAATTAACCCAACATGCATATTTTTTGGGAAAGTACCTGGAGATAACCCACGCAAGCACAGGGACAAAAGAAATCAAGTTTAGAAATAATTTATATTGGCCTTTTCACGAATCACAAAATGTGGTATATGAATAGCGGTGTATTGACTTTTTACAGCCACTGTAACGTTTGTCACAGAACCAAGTCAATACACAGACTGAATAATAGAACTTCTGGTTGTTTTCAATGCCCATTTCTTATCTACAACACGGCATCGATTTGAACCATGAACAACACGCAGACGCACTTGCACGCATACATTGGACGTGTGCATGCAGACACAAACACAGAGTGTGTGTGTCTGGACACACACACACAAAAGTATACACACATGTACACATAAAAACACATGTAGAAATGCACTGATATAGACACATGACATTGACTGTCCAACTCTGAGCTGTCAGTTCAATGCATAATCACACTTTCTGCTGAAATAATGGTCAGATAATGTGTTTTTTTTTTAATTTTCCTTATTATCTAAAGTAGCATGTGAATATGCAACTATTCTAGCTTACATGGCATTGCCACTTGAGACGGATTGTCACGCTGGCAGCATTTATTCTGTCATGTGCTAAAGAAAAAAATATATATGCTCAATCCTATGTCCCTCAAAGTATGAAAAATAAAGTGTCTTTTTAGAACAATATCACAGTTGAAAATGTGGATCAGCCTCCAGTATTCCCTTGGTTTTTATATGTGAGCATAGCCTGCAGTAGGGATGCAGAATATCCTGTCATTTCATGTGGAATGACAGATTTGATGTGTCTAACTAAAATGGCTGTGCCGGAGGAAGAAAATAACATGTTCTTCCTCAGCCTTACCGTGGGAGCAGGCTGACCCCCGCAACCATGGAGCAGCCCTCCGTGAGCCCCTCAGCGACGAGCACATCAGGCTACACCAGGGAAGCGTCCATCCAGCAGCTGACCACTAAATCAATATGCTAGAGCTGCGCATTTGCTCTTTTTTCCCCGTCTATCTCAAATAATTTTGTCAGTAAAATGGTGTCACTACTATCAAAACAGTGCTTGGTTAAAATATCTGACCCAGAAAAGTCTATCAAACATTGTGTAATGTGTTACCTGTCTCCAGAGCAGGTGTACTTACCTGAGCAGGGTTTGGGAAAAGTATTTCAGTGTGTTTGCAATGTCAGTTCCAGAGGGCACGGGGTAAATATTGTGTTGCACACGGTTGTGATACTCTTGCAAGTATCGTATCTTAGATGCAACTATAGACAAAATAAAGAGCAGAGTGACAAGCCAGTCAGCAATTTCAAGTACTATCACACTGCGTTGATCAAATTCAGTTCAAGTGAAATGATTCTACTGATGCCCCCATTACGATATTAAAAAGAGGCTGCGTTTTTATCATCATGTGACCTTTTTGTGTTCTCTCTATGGGGTTACAGGAAGCCAGAGGGGAGGCGCCAACCTAATGCTTACAGCAGTAAACAAAGGGATCCTGGTTCAAGAATAAAAACAAGCCAAATTTGCCTACTCTGTGTTTGAATTTGCTTTAAATTAAGCACTTGTCCAGGGTGTACCCTGCCTTCCGCCCGATTGAAGCTGAGATAGGCGCCAGCGCCCCCCGCGACCCCAAAAGGGAAAAAGCGGTAGAAAATGGATGGATGGCATTGAGTGTGCACTAGCTTTGTACACAACATAAAAAAAAAAAACATGCTATGACCACAAGCAGGGTTCCATTCCACTTTCGCTGGTAGGTCAAACTAGTTTTATTTGAGGGCCATATCACAGTTATGGCTGTCCTCAGAAGGTTGTTTGTATATTAATTTAAATGTATGGGGATTCACCCATGATATAGATGCATTTGCTTTTTTTCTACTATTTAAGCTGTAAAAGTAATCTGTAAATTTTATGGTAAAAAAAAAAAAAAAAACGGCAACACATTTTGCCAGAACATTGGCGTAAAATCTTTGTCTTCCTTCAGTATATTACTCTAAATTGAAAAATGGTACCACTGTTTTACAGTAAAATGGTGTATTACCGTATTTTCTGACTATAAATCACTACACTTTTACCAGCCTGTAAACGCTGCAGCTTATAATATGTTGCAGTTGATTTATGGATTTGTATTCGCTAATGGCCATAATGTTTTGTATTAATCAAAGCGTTGTTGTTATTGTGTGTGCTATGGCACCATCTTTTGGACGAGTTTGCTCACCGCAGGTGGTGCGAGTTGAAAATGTACTTCCTGTTTTGTGCCTTGAACCAGAAGAATAACCGCCCATAGCGTTTCTGCTTCAAAGGGTTATTCCTTAATCACTCTAAGCAACGTTTGTAAGTTTTACAATATAACTAAAGCAATTCACACTTATTAAACCATCCCATGCGTGATGTCTGTAGGAGTGTTTTCATGCATATTGTACGTACTATCGTAATGTAATTAAGTCGCTAGCATTAGCGAATATGCTTACACGTTACAAGTGTTTGTGTTCGTATCTTTAACTTACAATGTATGTATTGTTTCAGTTTCAAAAATGTACCAAAACGTCACTTTGGAGTAATTGAGTCTGTTTAGCTGATTGAAGAGCTTGCTTCCGCAGCTAGTGGGTCCATGATGATCTCTTCTGTTTTGTTTGCCATATGACAGGCACCGTTTTAAAACAATCAAGCTATGAAAAAAACATTTACACAATCTTTCGTAGGGTTAGGGTTAAAGGAGCCATATTTACTAATGTCATGTCAAGTCATCATTAAATGGCCCTGATATTTCAAAAATAATTAATAAATCATGTTCCTGTATAACTGATAACGGTAGTTCAGCCGGGATATGCTCATTTCAAAATTAGATTTACGGCCCTGAAATATTGTTACTGTTTTCATTTCAATGTCCAGCCCTCCCCCATTTGATCAATTAAAAAGTCTGTGAGTGTGTCACATCCAGGTTGCAAGTTATGCACCACCACCTTCGTTGAGATACTGCCACTGGTAAAGTTACTAAACATGTCAGACTTTAGTAAATCTAAAAGGCGTCCTTACGATTCTCAACTTATTCATGACAAAGCCAGAGACAAAATGAGGATTTCTATCAGGGATGACTTTGAAAGATGGAGACAATTGAAGGCAGAGAACATTTTTTTATTTGACGTCAAACTTGTTAATTTCCTATTTGATTGGTAAGTCAGGCATTTACGTTTTTTTATTACTTATAATTGATGGAAATGGACATCTCGTATGTAAACTATATTGTCCAATGCGGTCTATAGTCTTTTCTAACAAAGCTTGTATGTTCATGCAACAAATGCTTAGCATGCTAGCCCGATCAATGACACATCAACATATAAGCTAACGAGGGAAATATATGCCCGTTAGCCTGTATGTCAATGTGTATTATAACTGACATGGCAACATATATTCTCGACAAATAAAACCTATGTGGATATGGGTAATGTCAGTGCCTATTTCGTTCTCAAATGTGTTCCAGCTAATTGCGATTTCTAGTACCGTATGTGCATCACACACATATGGGGTGGTATTTGCTTGGCACAATATAATGCATTACATCTAATGATGTTTTACTTTGTGTATTGACATGGTAGTAGGTTTATTTATGTGTAATTATTTAAGTTTTAATTTTAATTTGAATAATTTATGTGTAATTATTTAGGTTATGTGTAATTATTTAGAAATGCACCTGGGGATGGGTTGATTGGCAACACTAAAAATTGGCCCTAGTGTGTGAATGTGAGTGTGAGTGTTGTCTGTCTATCTGTGTTGGCCCTGCGATGAGGTGGCGACCTGTCCAGGGTGTACCCCGCCTTCCGCCCGATTGTAGCTGAGATAGGTGCCAGCGCCCCCCGCGACCCCGAAAGGGAATAAGCGGTAGAAAATGGCTGAATGGATGGTAATTATTTAGGTTTGATTTATGTGTAACGTGGCTTTTGTGTAACGTGTGTTGGCTCATAGAATTGCATTCTGCACTGTAAGATGGTGATGTGCGTACATGGAAGAGAATGCAGTGTGTCATGTTGGATGCAACATGGAATTATACTAAATGAAATGTGGCAGTAATTTTACTTTTGGCCTTGGGTTGCCATCAAATTAGGCCTGTGCAATATATAACATACTTTATAATATTAGATATATATATTTAGAGGGTGGTCCATGCGGTCAAACTAGACATTTTAGCAGGGTAATGCCAACAATCTGTCCCGACTCCCGACGAAAATATTGCTGCGTACCTTTACAAACATTTGGCGAATCGACGTCTGTAAAATGTGGCATAATTATTTAGTAAACCATCTTGCAAGATGCATAAACAAGAGAATCCTACAGCGTAGGACTTATCGTTGCCATTTGAAGTTCCTTGGAGTAGGATTCGGATTCGGCTGCGTATCTGGCAACCTCAGTCCTGGAGAGTGGGAGGGGACTACAGAATTTTGACCGTGATTGCAGTATCTTTTCTGGCCACATTACTACATATGCCACCTTTTCTATACAGTATGTATGTGACTTATAGCCTAAGTCTAATAAATGTAAAAATGTTTATTTCTTCTAAGATTTGGTAGGTGTGGCTTAAATACCGGTGCGCTCTATAGCCAGTAAAATTCGGTAGTGTACATGGAAAAAATTGTAGAATTATTTTTTACAGTAAAATATACAGTTGTTGTTTTTATAGTTTACGTATTACTGTAAATTGAAAAATGGTGCAACAGCATTTGTAATAGGAAAATTCTGGTGATTGAGCTACCAGTTGTTTTTAACAGTGGATAATTTGCATTTAAATCATGAGTCAAGCAGGTTATTCAGATTTACTTTTATTTTTAACAAATACTGTTTGGAATGTATGTTAATATAGTATTTCTTGCATTATTAGATACTATTGAAGATATACAATTGCATTTACTAAATGTACTTTTTCTGTCAAAATTGAAAGAAGAAATACATTAAGTAATAAAAGATGGACGCATTATTCTCAGGCTTTCGCAGGCCATCTTAAATTATGTGGCAGATCAAATCTGGTTTGACATCGGTGCTATATTGTATGGCACAATGGGCCTGATGTACTAAGTTTAAAATACCACAAGCTGAACAGCGCCTTCAAACTATAAAATAGTGAGTACTATTAGTGGGAGTGCTGCGTGTGATCTACTAAGACTGCATGTGAAATTGAACAGTGGTGCAAATCGCATTAAATTAGGTTTTTGCTAAAACGTACAAAACAGGACTTTCTTCACAGAGACACTCATTTACGACACATTCTTTTTCATCATGCTCCTACTTGTCAAAATGTTGCTAAGTTTTGAAACAAGCAGCAGACATGCGCCACATTTTGTGGTGCAATTTACAATGGAAACCACTTTTTTGCGCACTGAAGGTGGGAGAGGCTGTTGCACTAACAGCGAATGTGAACATTCATATTGCAAGAAGTCTTTTTCACATAGTGTGCCGTGAGATACAGTCTGGTATGCCGTTGGAGATTATCTAATTTCACCTTTTGGGTTAAAAATATTTTTTTGCAATACAGTAATTATAGTCTGCAAATTATGTGTTGTTGTTGAGTGTCGGTGCTGTCTAGAGCTCGGCAGAGTACCTGTGTAGTACTCTTCCATATCAGTAGGTGGCAGACGGTAGATAATTGCTCTGTAGATGTTGGAAACAGCAGGAGGCAGTATACAGGAAAAAGGTGTCTAATGCTTAAACCAAAAACAAACAAAAGGTGAGTGACCCTAAGTAAAGGCATTGAAGCTTAAGGATGGCTATGCACAGCGCAACTAAAACTGAACTGGCTACCAAGTAAACAAAAATAGAATGCTAGTCGACAGCAAAGACTTACTGTGGAGCAAAGATGGCGTCCACAAAGTACATCCGAACATGACATGACAATCAACAATGTCCCCACAAAGAATGATTAAAAACAACTGAAATAGTCTTCATAGCTAAAACAAAGTAGATGCGGGAAATATCGCTCAACGGAAGATATGAAACTGCTACAGGTAGATACCAAAAAAAGAGAAATAGCCACCAAAATAGGAGCGCAAGACAAGAACTAAAACACTACACACAGGAAAACAGCAAAAAACTCTAAATAAATCTCGGCTTGATGTGACAGGTCGTGACAGTACACCTACTTTGAGACAAGAGCTATAGTGATGCATGGTTGGTTATGGTTTAAATTCATATCCAACAATTGCGACAAATTTTTATTGTCAACTGAGTTTTGTTTTTTAATTATTTCTGCTGGTGGTGTGCCTCTGGATTTTTTCAACACATAAAATGTGCCTTGGCTCAAAAAATTTGCAAGTATTACATAGTAAAGTTTGGAATTAGTTGCAATTCCAAGATATTAGACGGCAGTAGTGTATAGGCTACAGCAGAAGTACCCAAACCTTTTTGCACCATGGACCGATTAAATGTAGGCCTTATTTTCACTGACGTGGCAAAAAAATATAGCAAAAATAGGTGCATGAAAATACAGTTCACCATAATGCTGAATTAGTGAGAGCCCTGGCAAAACATCTCTCCAAAGACTTGTTTTACTTATTTTCGCTAGCTTGGGGGCTAATTTTTTTGGCTAACGTAACTGATGCGCTATACGTATAATGTCGTCGTCGAGGACAAGTAGAAGTAAATATAATTGCCATTAGTTCCAATTGATTTCTATGGCTTTCTTTGGATTTCTATTTCTATTCTAAATGTTCATATTTTATCCAATATTTAATAAATAGATACACTTACAGTATGTATGCTTTTTTTGTTGCAATGTTCTATGCACAACAACATCTGTAAATGCTAACTACTTGTGCAATAGAGTTATGTGCAATAATGCCAGCACTTTAGCTTACTAGGCCAAACAAGATGTGAAATTTCTTCCTCCAACACACTTTTTATATGCACCAATTTAGCACACTTGTACTTTAGCACTTCATATTGCGGAATTATTCACACTCTTTGCATCTTTCAATATTTTGTCACGTTACAAACACAAACATGAATATATTTCATTGGAACTTAATGTAAAAGACCAACCCAAAATGGAATAAAATTGTGAAATTGAATGAAAATTATACATAATTTAAAACATTCTTTACAAATAAAAAAAGACTGAAAAGGGCATTGTGGAAAGGTGTTCAGCAATATTTTGTGGAACCACCTACTGCTGCAATTACAGCTGCAAGTATTTTACGGTATGTATCTGCCAGCTTTGCACATTTTAGTGACTGAATTTTTTGGTCATTCATTTAAGAAAAAAAAAAAAAACTCAGCTCATGCTCAGTCAGATTTGAGTTTGAGAGCGTTCATAAGGAGAAGTTTTCAGATCTTGCCACAGAATCTCAATTGGGTTCAGCTTGGGGCTTTGACTTGCCCATTCTAATACATGAATATATATATATTTTTTTTAAACATTTCCAGTGTAGCCCTGGCTTAACAGTACGTTTGGGGTCGTTGTCCTGCTGGTAGGTGAACCTCCGCCACAGTCTCAAGTCTGTTACAGACTCCAACAAGTTTTTTTCCAAGATTGTCCTGTATTTGGATCCATCAATCTCTCCAATCAACTCTGACCATCTCGCCTGTCCCTGTTATAGAGAAGCACCCCAGAGCATGATGCTGCCACCACCATATTTGGCAGTGGTGATGGTGTGTTCAGAGTGAAGTGCAGTGATAGTTCTTCGCCACACACAGCATTTTGCTTTTGGCAAAAAAGTTGAATTGTGGGTCTGACCAAAGCACATTTTTCTACATTTGTTGTGTCCCCAACATGGCTTCTGGCAAACTGCAAATGGGGCTTCAAGTGGTTTTATTTTAACAATGGCTTTCTTCTTGCCACTCCTACATAAATGGTTTTCCAAGATGGCGGCGCCCGGACGGGCTGCGTCCTCGCGGAGCTCCTGCTAAAGATGGAATATTTGGCAGAAATACCGGACAATTCCACAGACTTTATGGCTGGCTCACATCGTGGTCACTCCGTGATCACGTACGACCGCCAGACACTTCTGGATGTGGACATATCGGGCCGTTTTGGACTGATAGACGCGTGCGTGCTAAACATGCTAACTAGCATGGGAATACGTCGGCGGCTACATCCAGCGGCCTGTGAAGCAGGGGAGTCTAGTAGCAGCGGGGGCCGTCTACGGAGCAGACGCCAGCGGTGTGATCGGAAACGCGGATGTCGAGCGGGGCTAAAAACAAAGCAGAAGGCTAATCCCTACAGAACACCACTTCCCTCCATCCTGCAACCAGATTTAAATGGAAAATGCGAGACTACTGGTCTGGGTAAGGAGTCAGTTAAATTAGAACACGTTTTTTCTGCTTTGAGTGTTTCAGAGTTGGACATGTGTGTTACTGAGGTGGCTAACTATGATGCGTGCAGTTTATCAAAGCAACAAACAAACAATCGGAAAATCCCCGTTACTGAGGTGGCTAACCATGATGCGTGCAGTTTATCAAAGCAACAAACAAACAATCGAAAAATTCCTGTCGTATCAATTCCTAGATATGGTCGTAACTATACTAAATGCACTGGACATAATAAACACAACATTATTAATATTGCTACCACGGATAATTTGATCAAAAACTCCCTAAAACAGCCCACTACCTATAATATAGGTTTTTTAAACATAAGATCATTGTCTCCCAAAACGTTATTAGTTAATGATATTATCAGAGACAACAATCTTAATGTCATCGGTCTCAGCGAAACCTGGCTTAAACCAAACGACTTTTTTGCGCTAAATGAGGCATGTCCTCCTAACTTTACACATGCGCATATTGCCCGTCCGCTTAAAAGGGGTGGGGGGGTCGCACTAATATACAACGAAAACTTTAACCTTAGTCCTAACATAAATAATACATATAAATCGTTTGAGGTGCTTACTATGAAGTCTGTCACACCGCTGCCTCTACACCTGGCTGTTATCTACCGCCCCACAGGGCCCTATTCGGACTTTATCAATGAATTCTCAGAGTTCGTTGCTGATCTAGTGACACACGCCGATAATATAATCATAATGGGGGACTTTAATATCCATATGAATACCCCATCGGACCCACCGTGCGTAGCGCTCCAGACTGTAATTGATAGCTGTGGTCTCACACAAATAATAAATGAACCCACGCATCGCAACGGTAATACGATAGACCTAGTGCTTGTCAGGGGTATCACCGTCTCCAAAGTTACGATACTCCCGTATACTAAAGTATTGTCCGATCATTACTTTATAAAATTCGAGGTTCAGACGCATGTTCGTCAAACTAATAATAATAATAACTGTTATAGCAGCCGCAACATTAATACGGCCACAACGACAACTCTTGCTGACCTACTGCCCTCGGTTATGGCACCATTCCCAAAGTATGTGGGCTCTATTGATAACCTCACTAACAACTTTAACGACACCCTGCGCGAAACCATTGATAACATAGCACCGCTAAAGTTAAAAAAGGCTCCAAAAAAGCGCACCCCGTGGTTTACAGAAGAAACTAGAGCTCAGAAATTATTATGTAGAAAGCTGGAACGCAAATGGCGCACGACTAAACTTGAGGTGCACCATCAAGCATGGAGTGATGGTTTAATAACTTATAAACGCATGCTTACCTTAGCTAAAGCTAAATATTACTCAAATCTCATCCACCGTAATAAAAACGATCCTAAATTTTTGTTTAGTACGGTAGCATCGCTAACCCAACAAGGGACCCCTTCCAGTAGCTCAACCCACTCAGCTGAAGACTTTATGCAATTCTTTAGTAAGAAAATTGAAGTCATTAGAAAGGAGATTAAAGACAATGCGTCCCAGCTACAACGGGGTTCTATTAACACTGATACGATGGTATATACGGCGGATACTGCCCTCCAAAATAGTTTCTCTCGTTTTGAGGAAATAACATTAGAGGAAATTTTTACAACGTGTAAATGGAATAAAACAGACAACATGCTTACTTGACCCTCTTCCTGGGAAACTGATCAAGGAGCTCTTTGTATTATTAGGTCCATCAGTGCTAAATATTATAAACGTATCACTCTCCTCGGGCACTGTTCCCCTAGCATTCAAAAAAGCGGTTATTCATCCTCTTCTTAAAAGACCTAACCTCGATCCTGACCTCATGGTAAACTACCGACCGGTGTCTCACCTTCCCTTTATTTCAAAAATCCTTGAAAAAATTGTTGCGGAGCAGTTAAATGAACACTTAGCGTCTAACAATCTATGTGAAACCTTTCAATCCGGTTTCAGAGCAAATCACTCCACGGAGACAGCCCTCGCAAAAATGACAAATGATCTATTGCTAACGATGGATTCTGATGCGTCATCTATGTTGCTGCTCCTCGATCTTAGCGCTGCTTTCGATACCGTCGATCATAATATTTTATTAGAACGTATCAAAACACGAATTGGTATGTCAGACTTAGCCCTGTCTTGGTTTAACTCTTATCTTACTGATAGGATGCAGTGTGTCTCCCATAACAATGTGACCTCGGACTACGTTAAGGTAACGTGTGGAGTTCCCCAGGGTTCGGTCCTTGGCCCTGCACTCTTCAGCATCTACATGCTGCCGCTAGGTGACATCATACGCAAATACGGTGTTAGCTTTCACTGTTATGCTGATGACACCCAACTCTACATGCCCCTAAAGCTGACCAACACGCCGGATTGTAGTCAGCTGGAGGCGTGTCTTAATGAAATTAAACAATGGATGTCCGCTAACTTTTTGCAACTCAACGCCAAAAAAACGGAAATGCTGATTATCGGTCCTGCTAGACACCAAACTCTATTTAATAATACAACTCTAACATTTGACAACCAAACAATTTAACAAGGCGACACGGTAAAGAATCTGGGTATTATCTTCGACCCAACTCTCTCCTTTGAGGCACACATTAAAAGCGTTACTAAAACGGCCTTCTTTCATCTCCGTAATATCGCTAAAATTCGCTCCATTCTGTCCACTAAAGACGCTGAGATCATTATCCATGCGTTTGTTACGTCTCGCCTCGACTACTGTAACGTATTATTTTCGGGTCTCCCCATGTCTAGTATTAAAAGATTACAGTTGGTGCAAAATGCGGCTGCTAGACTTTTGACAAGAACAAGAAAGTTTGATCACATTACGCCTGTACTGGCTCACCTGCACTGGCTTCCTGTGCACTTAAGATGTGACTTTAAGGTTTTACTACTTACGTATAAAATACTACACGGTCTAGCTCCATCCTATCTTGCCGATTGTATTGTACCATATGTCCCGGCAAGGAATCTGCGTTCAAAGGACTCCGGCTTGTTAGTGATTCCCAAAGCCCAAAAAAAGTCTGCGGGCTATAGAGCGTTTTCCGTTCGGGCTCCAGTACTCTGGAATGCCCTCCCGGTAACAGTTCGAGATGCCACCTCAGTAGAAGCATTTAAGTCTCACCTTAAAACTCATTTGTATACTCTAGCCTTTAAATAGACTCCCTTTTTAGACCAGTTGATTTGCTGTTTCTTTTCTTTTTCTTCTATGTCCCACTCTCCCCTGTGGAGGAGGTCCGGTCCGATCCGGTGGCCATGTACTGCTTGCCTGTGTATCGGCTGGGGACATCTCTGCGCTGCTGATCCGCCTCCGCTTGGGATGGTTTCCTGCTGGCTCCGCTGTGAACGGGACTCTCGCTGCTATGTTGGATCCGCTTTGGACTGGACTCTCGCGACTGTGTTGGATCCATTCTGGATTGAACTTTCACAGTATCATGTTAGACCCGCTCGACATCCATTGCTTTCCTCCTCTCTAAGGTTCTCATAGTCATTATTGTCACCGACGTCCCACTGGGTCATTATTGTCACCGATGTCCCACTGGGTGTGAGTTTTCCTTGCCCTTATGTGGGCCTACCGAGGATGTCGTGGTGGTTTGTGCAGCCCTTTGAGACACTAGTGATTTAGGGCTATGTAAGTAAACATTGATTGATTGATTGATAAAGACCACATTTGTGCAGTGCACGACTAATAGATGTCCTGGGGACAGATTCCCCCATCTGAGCTAGTGATCTCTGCAGTTGTTCTGGAGTCACCAATGTGCCTGCATCTCTAATTAGTGCTTTCCTTGTTCGGCCTGTAAGTTTAGGTGGTAAGCCTTGTTTTTGTCAGTTGAAATGTGTGCCATACTCTTTCCATTGATGAATTGTACTGTGCTCTGTGATATGTTCAAAGCTTGGGGAATCTTTTTGCTAGCCTATGTCTGCTTTAAACTTATCCACAACTTTATCTCCGGCCTGTCTGGGATTTTACTTAAGACTTTATGATTCTGTCTGTGCCCCAATATTCTCTTAACCTACCTCTGAGGCCGTCACAAAGCAGTTGTAGTAATGAGGTTAGATTACACACAGGTGGACAGTATTCAGTCATTAGCTTTTGGAGGAAATTGAATGCACTCAGATAAAACAGGGATGAATACTTTTCAGCTTTTAATTTGTAAAAAAATGTTTGAATCATGTGTAATTTTCTTTCAACTTCACAAGTGTATACCACTTTGTGTTAGTCTTTCACATGAAAAAGTTCAAGGAGGTAAAATACTTTTGCAAGCCACTAGTACTGTGGTGACTTTATTCCTGATCTGTCCAGAGCTGAGATCATGCAGCAGCTTACTGTTTTATATGGGTCTCCATTTTACTATATACTGTATTTTTATATCTGGGTCTGTGTATTTTATTGTACTGTTGATGTCTGATGTAGGTGCTAACTTAGCTTTCTATGGATCTTGTTGTATTGACCATCAACCTGCCCAGGACTTCAGATAGAAAGTAGGCTACAATCTGACACTTACATTTTATATGTTTATTATTGTGCATTGTTCCATGTAAAAAAGATAAAACAAATATAACAAATGATGATTTCCGATCAGGAGTTTGTTACCCATTTATGAACAAGCTTGTTGGTGTGTCCAGTGGGACAGGCGAAAATGAAGTCAGAGAAAATGCGGTCCATCCATATATTTTCTAGCGCTTGTCCCTCTCGTGGTTACGGGTGTGTGCCGGGGTCTATCTCAGCTGCACTTGGGGGGAAGACGGGGAACCTCCGGACCGGAGGTTGGGGACGTTTACCTTTATTTAACTGGTTTAAAGGTGATGACAATTTAAAAAACTTATTTTTCTAGAAAATTTCCCATGTATTAAAATACAAATGTTACCATGCATGCCCTTTCCATTCGTCGGACCAGTAGCGGCAGCGGCGCTCCTGGGGTTAATTATGCACTAAATGTCTTGTTTGGGCACCACGAGGGGTCTATCTTTGCACGTGCAGGTAGTTCTCCAATTACATTGTTATGCCGTTTTGTGGTTTCAAACATATTCCTACAATTTTTTGGCATTATTACTTTGTAACTTTAACCCTCATTATGTTTATTAGGGGTGAGGCTAAGTCTTCTGGGGGCAGTATGCCACCGAAAAGGAAAGTGAAATTAGACAGGGCAAAAGTCAGGGTTGAATATGTGAAATAATTTTCTACAATGAAATTGTCAGTGATAGTTGTAACGCTTGGCCGGCATGATGATGCGGGTTCATTCTTCCAAGGATGCAGTCGGGCTCGGACACAGCGTGGAGGTAAGAAACAATGATTTAATGAAAAATAAAACAGACTAAGAAACAGAAAAACTTACACTAGGCACAAAAGGCAAAACAAAAACTACTAGCTTGGGAGCTAAAGGAAAACAAATGCATAGCGCGAAAGCTAGCAAGTGAAAACATGGGAAACAGAGTCGTTACTGTTGCGAAACACAAACTGCGTGTAACACAAACTAGGAAGCAAGAATGAATGAACAGAAAAAGCTTAAATAAGGACGGTGATTAGCAAAAACAGGTGTGCGTCTGGAAACCATGGCAGGTGAAAATAATAAGCAACCATGGTGACAGAATAAACAGGAACTAAGGAAGTCAAACACTAACAGAATATGATACAAAAACGGAACAAACTAGAATATGGCATGATCCGGGCAGCAGATCATAACATAACCCCCCCCCCCCCCCCACCCCCCCCAAAGGGACGGATACCAGATGCCCCCCCATCACACACACACACACACACAATAAGAAAGTTCGAGAGTGAAAGGGAGGGTGGAGGGACGACATGGCGGAGGGTCGCCAGGTTGTGTGTCCTCAAATCCACCGTGGACAAGCCAGGTGGATTCGGGGACACACAAATGTCTGGGAGGGCGACCTCGAAACGGCCTCATCCGTGTCCGACGGGGAGGAGGATGCGCCCGGCGAGGAGGACAACCACGGCACAGCCACATCCGTGGCTGATGTGGAGGTGGACGTGTCGGCGCCGTCGGCGTGGCGGGCTTGGAAGCAGCGGACGAGTCAGGCGTAGACGCAGCAGCGGACGAGTCAGACGCGGGTGCTGCAGGCAAAGCAGGCTCGGGTGCAGCAGACGAAGCCAACGCTGATGCAGCCGTTGAAGCCGGCGCTGGTGCAGCAGAAGAAGGAGGCTCGGATACCGCAGACGAGGAAGGCGGCGTCGTCGTGGAGACAGGCGGCGTCGTCGTCGTCGTGGAGATAGGCGGCGTCGTCGTCGTGGAGACAAGTGGCGTCGTCGTCGTGGAGATAGGCGGCGTCGTCGTCGTGGAGACAAGTGGCGTCGTCGTCGCGGAGATAGGCGGCGTCGTCGTAGTGGAGACAGGTGGCGTCGTCGTCGTGGAGACAGGCGGCATCGTCTTCATGGAGACAGGCGGCGTCGTCGTTGTGGAGACAGGCGGCGTCGTCGTCGTCGTGGGAACAGGCGGAGTCGTCGGCGTTGTGGAAACAGGCGGAGTCGTCGTCGCCGTGGAAACAGGCGCCAGTGTGGGCTCCAGCCTTGGAGCGGGTGCTGGAGTGGGATCCAGCCTTGGATCAGGTGCTGGAGTGTGATCCAGCCTTGGGTCAGGTGCCGGAGTGTGATCCAGCCTAGGGAAAGGTGCAGGAGTGTGATCCAGCCTAGAGACAGGTGCTGGAGTGAGATCCAGACCTGGGTCAGGTGCTGGTGTGAAAACCAGACTTGGACTAGGACTAGGAATAGGACAATGACTAGGACTAGGACTTGGATTAGGACTTGGACCAGGACTAGGACTAGGACTAGGACTAGGACTAGGACTTGGACTAGGATTTCGACTAAGAGTAGCACCTGGACTTGGACTTGGACTAGGACTAACACTTGGACTAGGACTTGGATTTGGGGTTGGATTAGCTACAGGTGTTAGCCGTGGTGCAGCTAGCCGTGATGCAGGTGGAGGTGGCCTAGCTGGGGGCTACAGCTTGACGGGCCAAAAAACAGGTAAAGGTCGCCGCGCAGGAGGTTGCTTCTTGGCAGGTCGAAAGACCAGTAAAGGTGGCCGCAAAGGAGGTTGCGGCTTAGCAGGTCGAAAGACCAGTAAAGGTGGCCGCACAGGAGGTTGCGGCTTAGCAGGTCGAAAGACCAGTAAAGGTGGCCGCACAGGAGGTTGCGGCTTGGCGGGTCGAAAAACCAGTGGTGGTGGCCTAGCTGGAGGTTGCGGCTTGGCTGGGCGCAGTTGTGCTACTTCCGTAGCAGAGTTCCCACTTCATGTCTTACCCAACAAGATGTGAATCTTGACGCCAGGTTATTATTTTCATGTTTGTTTCTTGATTATTATAGTTTTTACATATGCTCTTTATGTGTGTTTTACTTTGTATACTGTATATGTTTAGTGTATGTGTTTTGATCCCTGTATATTTGAGTTGTATGGGTTATTTGTGTGTGTGTTTTCCATCTTTTATTTTTTACTTTCAACAGATTTTACTCTTGTTAAGCATGTTTGTCAATGGTTACTGATTTTTAAAGATGCTCATGATTGCTCATTACAAGTATTATTAGTTTCTCTTTGTAATAATTGCAGCACTTTTATTTTTGTTTCCATTTTCTATTAGCCTCTCTTTTTCTGTTAATTTTCTTGTATGAGCACTGCCTCCCTTACCTGTCCCTGATTGTTAATCAGGAAATACCTGTTTCTGGTTGCCAACCAGGATGCTTTTTATGCCTGCTCTGGCTGGATTATAGTGCTTTGTACCTCCATGTTTAATAGTGTTCCATATGCTTCTTGTGACTATATAGCCATTTTTGTGCACTTCCCTGCTGCACTATTTTACTTTTTGTCTTTAAAAACATTTTTACCTGCACTTCACCTGTCGTCTCCGCATTCTGGGGTCCAGACCAATAACACCAACACACGACCATAAGACTCTATACAAAACAAAGTCATTTTCTGCTAGAAGACACTCATTAAACATTACGCACCAAACAGCAGTTCAGAGTACCCACCCTTTTTGGGAACACTCGGGAGAGTACTGGAAAGTGCTCCCCCAGGTGATTCCCTTGTCCTACTAGGAGACTTCAACGCTCACGTTGGCAACGACAGTGAAACCTGGAGAGGCGTGATTGGGAAGAATGGCCGCTCGGATCTGAACCCGAGTGGTGTTTTGTTATTGGACTTTTGTGCTCGTCACAGTTTGTCCATAACAAACACCATGTTCAAACATAAGGCTGTCCATATGTGCACTCGGCACCAGGACACCCTAGGCCGCAGTTCCATGATCGACTTTGTAGTTGTGTCATCGGATTTGCGGCCTTATGTTTTGGACACTCGGGTGAAGAGAGGGGCGGAACTTTCTACCGATCACCACCTGGTGGTGAGTTGGCTGCGATGGTGGGGGAGGATGCCGGACCGACCTGGCAGGCCCAAACGCATTGTGAGGGTCTGCTGGGAACGTCTGGCAGAGTCTCCTGTCAGACAAAGTTTAAATTCCCACCTCCGGAAGAACTTCGAACGTGTCACGAGGGAGGTGCTGGACATTGAGTCCGAGTGGACCATGTTCCGCACCTCTATTGTCGAGGCGGCAGTTCGGAGCTGTGGCCGCAAGGTAGTTGGTGCCTGTCAGGGCGGCAATCCTAAAACCCCTTGGTGGACACCAGCGGTGAGGGATGCCGTCAAGCTGAAGAAGGAGTCCTATCGGGTCCTTTTGGCTCATAGGACTCCGGAGGCAGTGGACAGGTACCGACAGGCCAAGCGGTGTGCAGCTTCAGCGGTCGCGGAGGCAAAAACTCGGACATGGGAGGAGTTCGGGGAAGCCATGGAAAACGACTTCCGGACGGCTTCGAAGCGATTCTGGACCACCGTCCGCCGCCTCAGGAAGGGGAAGCAGTGCACTATCAACACCGTGTATGGTGCGGATGGTGTTCTGCTGACCTCAACTGCGGATGTTGTGGATAGGTGGAAGGAATACTTCGAAGACCTCCTCAATCCCACCAACACGTCTTCCTATGAGGAAGCAGTGCCTGGGGAATCTGTGGTGGACTCTCCTATTTCTGGGGCTGAGGTCGCTGAGGTAGTTAAAAAGCTCCTCGGTGGCAAGGCCCCAGGGGTGGACGAGATCCGCCCGGAGTTCCTTAAGGCTCTGGATGCTGTGGGGCTGTCTTGGTTGACAAGACTTTGCAGCATCGCGTGGACATCGGGGGTGGTACCTCTGGATTGGCAGACCGGGGTGGTGGTTCCTCTCTTTAAGAAGGGGGACTGGAGGGTGTGTTCCGCCTATCGTGTGATCACACTCCTCAGCCTTCCCGGTAAGGTTTATTCAGGTGTACTGGAGAGGAGGCTACGCCGGATAGTCGAACCTCGGATTCAGGAGGAACAGTGTGGTTTTCGTCCTGGTCGTGGAACTGTGGACCAGCTCTATACTCTCGGCAGGGTTCTTGAGGGTGCATGGGAGTTTGCCCAACCAGTCTACATGTGCTTTGTGGACTTGGAGAAGGCATTCGACCGTGTCCCTCGGGAAGTCCTGTGGGGAGTACTCAGAGAGTATGGGGTATCGGACTGTGTTATTGTGGCGGTCCGCTCCCTGTACGATCAGTGCCAGAGCTTGGTCCGCATTGCCGGCAGTAAGTCGAACACATTTCCAGTGAGGGTTGGACTCCGCCAAGGCT